>NC_133532.1:105073145-105143491 GCF_048544455.1 Silene latifolia | reverse complement strand
AAGAGCCAATCTCCTTGAACTCTTGTAAGTATGAAAGTGTGGTATTTGATGAGGAAGATATGAGGTTGAGTAAGCCAAATACTCTAAGACTTTGTGAGTATGAGGGTGTGACTTTTGATGTGAACATTGAGATGGTAGAGGAAGAATTATTGAGGAGAATTAAAGCCCCTATTTATGATTCATATGGAGAAAGCGATGATGACGCATCTATGGAAGAAGATGATGAGGGAAAGATGGACTCAAATGATGAATGGAGTTATGGGATTAGCTTTCTTGAGGAGCCCATCCTTGAGAAGTTTGAAGATTATTTCAATGAAGAGGAATAATGCCTCTTCCTTATTGAACATGAGGACCTTCTCACACCCACTATGGAGCCCATGATAGTTGGACAAGAAATTATGGACCTTCTCACGAACGTCAAATCGTCATACAAGAATTACTTAGTGGAGAAGCTCAAAGACAAAGCTAAGAAAGAGCCTACATGTGGAAATTTGTCACCCACTATCCCAACTCCCAAGATAACCCAACATCAACACCATGAAAGTTCACCTTCTATCCTTGAAGGATTGATAGTCCAAGCATTTACGTCATCAACTTTGGAAGAAATTGTTGGAGTATGTGTCCTCAACAATAGTGAGATCACATAATTAAATCTCAAATTAAGAATACGGAAGGGATGATAAATTGTATAGTCACTGATCAATATTAATCAGTAACGATTGGCTGACTAGAGTTTGACGTTACTGTCGTATTGACGATGGTGATAAGTTGATCCCTTAAGGTCACACCTATAGGATGAGACCCAAATAAATAAATAATTAATTGTATTCAATACAGATTAATTAATCCCTTATTTATATGAGTTGGATTTTGTATCTTATTGTAATGTGATTAAATAAGATTCAATTTAGTGGATTAATATATTAATTCACTAAATTATGTTGAGGTTTTATAAATATTTCGAGGTAGAGGTAATTAGTTATTTTCATTTACAAGAGGTTGTAAATTTAACTAACTAGCTATTATAGGACCCATTATATGTTGTTATAATGGTAAAATATTACTCAATAAGTTGAGTGAATATATGTTTATTAATTTGTCACATAATTGTTGTATAATCAAATTAATATTTAATTATGTAAGATAATTAAACATAAGACTTATAAGCATTTGTGGGACAAATATTATAAGACAAAAATGGACCATATACACTCAAGTGCACCGTCCAAATGGTAGGATGCTTGAGTTTTTAGTTTTGTCATTTTGTTGTCGGAAAGATGCTCCAACATCTTATGACATGCTTTATTAAGTAGCCTACTACCTACACGTATAACATGTGATTTTTGGAGAAGACCAAAATGCTCTATAAAGAGCAAAATGGGCGGAACTTTCAATGGTTGAGAAGAACACTCTGTTGTTCTAATTTTTCCTCATATTTATTCTCTCTAAGATGCTCATCTTTCCTTCACATGCAAAAACCACTCAAATAATAATATTTGTGACATATTACTAGAGTAGTAGTATTGGTAATATTAGTAATAATTAAGGGTACATTACTACTTAATATCTAGTTAACGTTAGTAGTAATTTTTGGGTTAAATCTTGGGTGCAATCAAAAGGAGGGCTCCTAATATAGAGTCTTGGAGGCTCATCCTAATACTTATCATAGCTCAAGAACAAGTGAAGGTAGGAGACCTTACTTGTGCCCAAAAATCCGAAAACAACAATGTAAGAACCATTATTTTCTCATTTTATTTCTTATTAAGTTATGCATGCACTAGATCCTTAGAACTCATATTAAAATGTTAATTAGTTCACTAGTATAAGAATCTAATAATAGGTATATGAACCTAACAATTGGTATCAGAGCATAGGATGTTGCATGCATAATTGATTTATAGTTTTTTCGAGATATTAGTAACTTAATTAAAACTAAAAATTTATGATTTATTAGATAAAGCCACGAAATATTTATGCATGTTGTATATTCTGATCCTAAAATGTTTCTAGGTCATATTGATGATTTATGGATGATTATTACTTATTTTAATGATTTTTAGTGAAATAATTACATTTTTATGAGTAAAATGAACTTTTATTTACTAAAAATAGTTAAACTTCACTACTGGCCATGTTTTTTTAGTATGACCTAACATGAATATTTTATGTATTGTATGTAAAATTTCGTATTAATGTGATTAATATTTCATGATTTATGATTTTTATGTGATAAAAATGGTATAAATGGAGGTTAAATGACTACAAATAGTTAAACTTTAAAATAGGCCATGAAATTTTAATATGATGTCACATGCATATTTTACAGATTGTATGTAAAATTTGAGATAAATGTGATTTATTATGCATGAGTTATAATTTAAATTGTTAAAATGATATAAATAGTGACTATTTTTAGCAAAAATAGCTAAAATGAATTTTATGGCATGAAATTTTTCTCTAATATTGTATATTTGATATAAATATCAGATCTAAAGTTTCATGATTAATTTTGATTAATTTGATATGTTTATTGATTTTTATGTGATAAAATCGATAAAAGGGCAACTTTATTAGTCATAAAAATAAATTCAAAATTTTTGGTTTAAATTTTGCCATTTCCAGGTTCTGGAAATTTTTAAAGAATGTTCAAAATTTTGATTTTGATTTTTCCATAATTTTTATTTTTAATTTGGAATTAAATGGTAAAAGTTATGATTTACACGATTTATTAATGAAATAAATTATAAACATTTTGTGGGAAAATTTTATTAAGTTTTGGAATCCTGGTAATATTCCAGTATTTACAAAAATGTGATTTTGAATTTTTCCAATTTTTATGATTTATTGGGAATTATTTCATAATTGTTATGGTTAAGAGAAGTTTAATAAGCAATAATAGAAAACCAAGTTGAATTATTGTCAAAAATTAAGTAAGGACTAATTTTTGAGTCCTAATTGAGTTAGGATAATTAACTTGGACTAAAATTAGATTTTAGTATTATTTAGCGATTTTAATAAGTTAAAATCGTGCATTTCCATAAAACCGGGTTATATAATCGATGTAAGTTAAATAGGGCGATTTGGCACATAATTTGGCATGATAGACACATATTATAATGATGCATATTTCATTGTTGAATGTCATATTTTATTTATGTAATTTTGAATTATGTAATTTATCTTAGTATGGCCTTAGTTTTAATCGATATTACCCGTAATGTAAGAGGATATTGATTCGGTTGTAATTTAATATGATCTCGCATCACTTTTATTTTTACTAGTTTTTCATGTTACAAATGTATAATAGGAATAACTTTGTATTTTTATTATTATTTGTAATCCCGGAGTTTCTTCAAGACGGTGCCATTCGGAAAGGCGTTCCGACAAAGACAGTGTTCTAGGGAGGCGTGCCACTTGAAGATTCAAGGGACCAAAGGAATTGGTTTCCGATTATGTAATAGATTATTTGATTTTATATTTTAGGAATGCCATACTAGGAATTTATTATTTTGCTTTGCATTTCTTTTAATATGTTGTATGCATTGCCAAATGCCACAACAACACATACATATCATATCGAGTCATCGGCCGTGTCAATTATAATTATCAATAATTCGACTTTTAGCTCACTTAAAAATGATAGATAATAAATTGACAAGACCTTTACTATTAAAAGATTGAGACTTAGCCTTGCAAAATAGTAGGAGCCCATGAATCTCAATTTCATAAGGGGTACAATACGGTTTTTTCGAGGTGCTTCTATTGACGTTGGGTAAGTGGGGTAATAAGTAGTTATTACACTTCGAAAATTTGGTTGATCTCAACGAAGGTATTTTGCGACCGTAGCCGCAATAGGTTCGGGCTAAAGATGAACTTAACGTAAATTTATCGACCGAGAGTTCTAATTGTAGAATTGGTTAAAAGGGTTAACCCACCAAGTTATATTAGTAAAGATGTAGAGGGCCTGTAGGCCCACATCCAAGTTAATATGAATTTTGGATCTCGGAATCATTCATTGTAGTTGGGTAGAGGTCACTATATGAATGCAATACTTGTATCTACGAGTATTACAACGATAAATATTAATTGTTTCCTTCATCTCCGTTTTTGTAGTTATTATTTTTTTTTCCGAAATGGATTCATCTTATACTCTTACACCGATCACCATTAATTCGTGGCTCCAATCATTTAATTAAAAATGCTCCTTGTATGACAATGACCCGACTAGAGAACTACGCTTTGCCATTGGTAAGGATGGAAATATTTGCTACCTTACCACTTCTACACCTCCCACTTCCATATTCATGCCCACCTTCTTGGTAAGAGAATCTTGTGAGGAGAATCTATCAAATTCCAAGGCATCCTTGTTTGTAGAATCAAGGAGAAATATCATATTGAGTGGGAGTTCTAGTAAGAATGTCCTTGTAACCGAAAGGAGTAATGGTATTACTAAAGGAAAGGCGAAGAAGGGTAAGAAACCCAAACCCGATAATGGACTGGAAGTAGATAGTGAGACTACCACAACCCATACCAAGACGGGTGCCTAATCTTACGATAAATGTCATTATTGTAATGTCATGGGCCATTGGAAGCGAAATTGCCCCAAATATTTGGCAAATATCAAAGCTGGACTTATCACTCCAGTTGGGATTAAATAATGTGGAAGCACTTAGCAAGGGTGACGTGGATCTCCGATTAGCAAAATGGATCTAGAGTAGCCACCATTTCAAAGGGAACCTATGTGATTGCCTTAGCTAAGTGATTTTAGTTGCATCTACATAATTGTTATTATGTACCCACTTTGTCTAAAAACATTATTTCCATTTCTATGTTAGACATGGAAGGATTTTTCTTTTGCCATAAAAAACAATCGTTGTATTTTGTTGAAAATGACTTGGCCGTGAGTCAAGCCACTTCTATAAATGGTATTTATGTTTTAGACACTTCCAACTCAACTAAAGATATCTATAACATATAATCCAAAAGACTCATAACAATTGATCCAAATGGTTCGTACATTTGGCTTTTTCGATTAGGTCACATAAATGAGAAACGCATTAAAAGGTTAGTGTCGACTGGATTTATTGAACCATTTGATTTTCAATCATATGGAATATGCGAATCTTGTCTCCTTTGCAAAATGATTCATACTCCCTTTAGTGGTAAAGGGACACGAGCAAGTGATTTGTTGGGACTAATACATACCGATGTATGTGGTCCAATGAGCATCACCGCAAGGGGAAATTATGACTACTTCGTCACTTTTACTGATGATTTAAGTAGATATGGGTATGTTTACTTATCAAATATAAAGTAAAGCATTTGAGAAATTTAAAGAATTTCTAAATGTCGTAGAGAACCAAATGAACAAAAGTATTAAAGCATTACGATCCGATCGTGGTGGCAAAGATCTAAGTAATGAATTTGATTTATTATATATGGATTATGACCTTGTGTCACTACCCATAAGATCAAACTAATATGAGTCGGGTTTAGTTGTCCAACTCACTTTTGGGGATTTTATTTTTCTGGAAGGATCAACCTGGAGATACCTAAAATAACAAGTCTATTTAACAAATGACATGGATCAGACTCGCATATTGCATGAATCAAGCTGCCACAATAGAGCCGGTCTATTTATGAGCTAACACGTTAGTCTAGACGAACTTGTATTACTTCACCATATATGTTTGTGGCTCACAAAGCTATCTCTTAATAAGATAGGAGTATTTCTAAGAGATAGAGTGAGAGTAGATCATCACAAACATGTCTTATAGTTAATGTGTTACTTTTTGAAAATAATGGAACTATAATCTATTGAGATAGAGTGAGAGTAAAGTTCACATGTTTTATTGGTAATACATTACTTTTCGAAAGTAATGGAATTATGATCTATTGAATGATCAATTGAGACCTTGTTGCACAATAGCCATAGCATTACAATCTCAAGAGTAGATTTACTTTAAGGCGATGGTCTCTTTAAAAGTAAATAGAGCTTTAGAGTACCTAAAAGCATAGATTGACATGAAGATGTTAATCAAGATAAATCATGTTAGGAATTGACACATTTCATTTTGATGAAGAATGGAAAATGATATTAAAAATTCGCTTTTCTAAAATGGGAATTTAGAGAAGGAAGTGTACGGAACACAAAACCTTAGATAAAGATCTAAGAATCCTAACATATTATGCAAAGCTTACTTAAGCGATCCTAGAATGGTATTAAGCAAGCATCAAAGGATTATAATTATCATACTTTTCGTTCATGTGATAATTGAGAATGGTTTAATTCACATGATTGAAGAATCATGTTTATACATGAAGTTAAGTGGGAGCCAGAATAATTTTTCCCATGTCTTATATGTTGATGACATATTATCCATTGAGAATAATGTACCAATGCACTCCTCTGTGAAAGAGTGATTGGGAGACTAGGAAAAGGTATAATGTATTCTAGATTTCCGAATCTATGTGTTAAATTTGAGAGAATATTGTCATAGAGTCGAGAGCCTTATGTTGATAAGTTCTTTCATATCTGTTTAAACATCAACAAGGTTGAGTGGGTTGTTCATAGTGATGAAAGTGGAATTACTATGATAGAGTCATAGTCATTCACTAAACCTAAATAAGTTGTTGATCACATGAAATCGATTTCTAACGTTTCCGCCATTAGAACGATTATGTATGCCATTAAATGCACGCGCCGTGATAAATCATATGCTTTGAGCATAATAAGTCAATAACAAGTTAATTCGAATAAAGGTCTTTTGAAAGCCATAAAGAACATCCTTTAAGATTCTTGAGAACAATTGAGGATTCGTTCTTATGTTTGGAGGATATACTAAGTTGTGTGTTGAAGGGCTACACAAACTTTAGTTTCCAAACCTATAAGGATTTATCGAAATCCTAGGCTGATTTTATTGACTTAAGAGTAAGAGACTAGA
This sequence comes from Silene latifolia, assembly GCF_048544455.1. Lineage (NCBI taxonomy): Eukaryota > Viridiplantae > Streptophyta > Magnoliopsida > Caryophyllales > Caryophyllaceae > Silene > Silene latifolia. The sequence goes on along the minus strand of NC_133532.1, from coordinate 105,136,547 downwards.
GAAATGTTTTAGTTTCAACCATTGAAAGTTCTACAAACGGAATCTAAGTACATTGTGATAAGATGGTCAATATAGGGAATGAGAGTAGATCCCTCTACCAAAGACTTTATCACAAGTTATATGATAACAGTGGGAGGATCTTCCAAGTATAAGAGCCCAAGTCTAGTAAGAAGACTAGACATATACTTAGATAAATTCATGTCATTAGAAATAACATTGAATAGAAGGAAATAGCCATTCATAAAATTGGAATGTATGGATACATAGTATATCCACTTACCAAGCTTTTGTTGCATTTTAACTAGTGTAAAAGGTACACTATAGATTATAAGATATGAAGTAGTAATAGTTTATTGACTATTCATATACGATAATCGCATTTATCGTTTGGGTTTCTTTAAACTCATCCATTACTTTGTTATATCCAAATGGGTTGCTGAGACAATATTGAACCCCATTAAAGTGAACTGGATTGACATAGTATGCACCCCTGGTTGCTTATAGGAGGTGACGTCTCGAAGTGACTAGAGTGTGATGCGATTGATGGCAATTTCAAGTGCCATAGGGTCATATGGGATGACTAGTTGATCACATAGACAGACTTTATGAGATACTCTGTCGGGCAGTGACCGCTTATAGAGTCCTGGAAATTCATAAAGTCTGGTCGTGGCAAGAGCTGCTATAGTGTTCTTATGAGTCGATTCTTTTGACTAGAGACTATTCGCCCAAGTTGGCACAAGTTTCTGATTGCCTTTGATTTATACTCTACGACTGTCGTAACTGAAGTTAAATGAGTATATTTTGGGTCATGATGAACTGTGGCTATACGAAGGGAATAGTGCGATAAGAATTGTCCATCTCCTTGTCAGGGTTATCTAAAATCTTAGGGCCACTCGAGGAGTAGTGAACTGAAAATGCGTGGCCACGCTCGGAAGGTATCTACGGTAGATAATTCAGGTCATACAGTTACTCTCCAGATCGAGGAAACCACTCATGATATGATCGAATGAAAGTACGAACTGCAAGACACTTTGCATTGAGTGGGAGATTGTAATAGGACAAAAGAATTGGTGACGCACACTTATCTCGGACAATTGGGAGATTGTAGGAGTATGTGTCCTCAACAATAGTGCGATCACATAATTAAATCTCAAATTAAGAATACGAAAGGGATGATAAATTATATAGTCAGCTGATCAACAGTAATCAGTAACGATTGGCTGACTAGAGTTTGACGTTACTGTCGTATTGACGGTTGTGATCAGTTGATCCCTTAAGGTCACACCTATAGGATGAGACTCAAATAAATAATTAATATTGTATTCAATACAGATTAATTAATCCCTTATTTATATGAGTTGGATTTTGTATCTTATTGTAATTTGATTAAATAAGATTCGATTTAATAGATTAATATAATAATTCACTAAATTATGTCGAGGTTTTATAAATATTTCGAGGTAGAGGTAATTAGTTATTTACATTTAAAAGAGGTTGTAAATTTAACTAACTAGCTATTATGAGACTCATTATATATTGATATAATGGTAAAATATTACTCAATAAGTTGAGTGAATATATATTTATTAATTTGTCACATAATTGTTGTATGATCAAATTAATATTTAATTATGTAAGATAATTAAACATAAGATTTATAAGCATTTGTGGGACAAATATTATAAGACAAAAATAGACCCATATACACTCAAGTGCACCGTCCAAATGGTAGGATGCTTGAGTTTTTAGTTTTATCATTTTGTTGTTGGAAAGATGCTACAACATCTTATGACATGCTTTATTCACTAGCCTACTACCTATACTTATAGCATGTGATTTTTGGAGAAGACCAAAATGCTCTATAAAGAGCAAAATGGCCGGAACTTTCAATGGTGGAGAAGAACACTTTGTTGTTCTAATTTTTCCTCATATTTATTCTCTCTAAGATGCTCATCTTTCCTTCACATGCAAAAACCTCAAAAACCACTCAAATACTAATATTTGTGACATATTACTAGAGTAGTAGTGTTGGTAATATTAGTACTAATTAAGGGTAAATTACTACTTAATATCTAGTTAACATTAGTCGTAATTTTTGGGTTAAATCTTGGGTGCAATCAAAAGGAGGGCTCTTAATATAGAGTCTTGGAGGATCATTCTAATACTTATCATAGCTCAAGAACAAGGGAAGGTAGGAGACCTTACTTGTTCCCAAAAATCCGAAAACAACAATGTAAGAACCATTGTTTTCTCATTTTATTTCTTATTAAGTTATGCATGCACTAGATCCTTAGAACTCATATTAAAAAGTTAATTAGTTCACTATTAGAGGAGTTTAATAATAGGTATATGAACCTAACAGAAATAGGAGCAACCGGAAAACCCTCAATGACAAGAATCTCAAGTTTGCTAGTTATAAGAGTTGGGAAGGCCATCATGATGAAGCAAAAAAGAAAAAGAAGGAGTTCAAAGGGAGATCCCTCATGGATTGGCCCTACTCTATTTTTAAATGGTTAAAAACCTACTTACTTGAGGACTATTCACAAGATTTTGACCAACTTTTAAGAGCCTTGAGCTCTATGGACAATGGATTTCAACATTTCAAACTAGTTTGGTGGAACCTATCTCAAACCACCGTTTATAACATATTTTTTTCTAAAACTTTGCATTGTATAATATCAAACATACTTTTGGATTAATTGCATTTTTCTTTACATGATAGTTGTGAGGGAGAGTTCTTTATCTATTCTTTGAGGAAATTTTCAGAAAATTATGATAAAAAGGAAGCACAAAAGGTGCAAGGGAAATTATTAGTATGAAACGATTGAAAGCTTGACAAGGAGCAGATCAGGACGCACGTCCCGACAGTAGCCCGCTCAACCCAAGCTATGCTTCAGGCAAAATAATTCACTGACATAAGATCTGCGTGATTTACAGTGAGGCTACACATCCTAGCTACTGATCTGCTCAGGCCAAGTTCAGGACGTTCGTCCTGAACGGTGCATTAAGCAAAAAATTTCCATGGTTGATGGGCAGATTATTCAGAGGGCGCTCGATCCCTATTCTGAGCCGTTCGAGCCGACATTAAATCGCTCGACCTGAGCTGTATTCAAAACAAAAGGGATCCGCTGAAAGAGAATCTGCGCATTTCCTTGACAGGACGCCCGTGCAGCAACATCAGGATGCTCGACCCAACGCCAAGACGCCCGGACAGCAGAGGATGAATGATGGGCTGCATTTTTGTACGCTCGAACCCAGCCCCTAGCCCGCTCGTCCCAGCACCCTTCTTCTATATAAACGCCTCCCCTACCATCCCTATTCGCTTATCTTATAAATATCAAAACCAATCTCATCAACCTCCTTACAATCTCCATCACAAATTGAACAAACCCCTACCAACCACATCAAGCAAAAATGAATCTAAGAAGCAAGAGCAAGAAGGCCGCCAAGACCGCGCCCAAGCGTCGCAAGGGTGCTACTTCAACCGCCTCACGGGAGGCAAGGGGACAAGAAAATATAATGATACCAGGCGTTGCACAACTTGAATATTTCCGGGAGGTACACTTCACCAAAAATGAACACCGCCAATGATTTGAGCAATTGCTAGGTAAGGACTCTGAACCTACTCAATTCATCGATCTTGTGTTAGAAATACTTGGCATTAGGCATCAAACGGAAGTATTATTCAATGGCTTGGGTCTCGAGAAGATGTTCTATGCCCATGAGGACACTTACTTGAGTATCACACTAGAGTTTTTCTGTAGTCTCTGTGTTGTCGCTAATCGCCGAAAAGATGTCGGTATGGAGTCCCGTCTTTGCAATAGAGACCATAGGTTGACTCTAGACCAATTTGCAAGTATCTTTGGTCTTGAAGTACCAAGGGATGACACCGATAAGCCCTCCGACTTAATTGTTAACCATCTATGGAAGGCCATTTCTGGTAGAGAACTCCATTCCTATAAACAATGTTATACTTTTGCTATCCAACATCCGATAATTAGGATTAGTGAGCGGTTTGTGGCCGGAACTATAATGGAAGGCTAGAAAAAGACACGTGCACCCTTCTCGACTTGACCTTTCTAGAGTCTTACTTGAATGTGCAAGGGACAAGGCCCTACAACTTCAATATAACCCTTGAGATAGTTACAAGATTCAATGACTTTGCACAAGGGAATTCTCCAATCAAAACCTTTGTGATGGGTGGCCTAATTACAATTTTGGCCAATGAACTTTGCCCCGGGTTCAACTTTGATGGAAGCTATGAAAAGCTCAAGGGAAGCACCTTGATAGATGAGGATTCTATCTTCAACCATCACCGTTGTTGTAGATACAATCAAGCCGGAAGTGTAGAGTGGTTCACCAAGGGATGCACATCACTTATTTTTATGGGGTGGAACATACCACCCACCGATCCCCGCTTGAGCCGGTACTCACCAAGGCCAAGATACCTCCTCCACATTGAGATCCTTGATCACCCACCACCAAGAGAAGAAGCACCCCATCGACCTCGCGAGTTGCCGGAATGGGGTGACGCACCACCATCTTATATACCCATTCCATCATACCCAACAACACATGTACCATTAACTCCTCAAGATCCGAGAGCTCCTTCCATGAGTGAATTGATGAAGCTTATGCAAAAAGTTGATCTTTGATTGAACGATGGGAGGGTTGACAACTACTTGGCCCAATACCCCTCCTACTACAACATGTCTCAACAAGGGTACATCAACCCTAGAGGCCCTCATCCATCTTGGGCTCAACCACATTTCTTGTTCCCTAACTATGGTAACCAAGGGGGGAAATTTGGTGACCAAAGTGGGGGATTCTTTAGCCAAGGGGGAGGCTATGACCAAGGAGGATCTAGCGGACATGGATACCGCAATGACGATGATGATGAGTAAGATGGCTAGATGTGCTTAACTACACCACCTCCATTTGTATGATACCTTTTCCCTATCTCTCATGTATATTTGCATTGTAATATATCTCACATGATTCATTTAGTTAGTTGCATATAAACTAGAATTCATGTATAGTTGTGGACACGGGACCATGGGGGCGCTTGGGACAAGCATTTGCATTTGTGGAGTCGCCACCAAGTTTTATGGGAAATTGGAACCGTTCGAATACCTTGCTCCATGTCAAGACACAAATTAGTGACATGAACACTAAGAACTCGTTACCCTTAGCATTCTATGTCTAGAATGACTCTCGTGGGTGCCAATGAACACGGATGTTCACAGAGATCTGGAGTAATGAGGGTACGTATTAGGAAGCTCTTTAATCGAACACCTAATCCCGCCCGCCTCGATAGCGACCTCTACTAATGATTAGGGAAGTTATTCATACTTGATATGTTGTCGATTATATGCATGCAATGCAACATCCAACGTTTTGATCCTAGCATGTGAGATTAGACTATGTCGGTAGATAAATAATTAGCACTTATTAATGTCGAATTAGGGTTTAGAATGAATTACATGTGAGAACAAATAAATAAATCATACGAGAATAAATACGAGAAATAAATAACGATAATTAAAATTATAATAAATTACAATGATCCCATTGCTTCACGTCAAAAATATACTTAAGAAGGATAATTTGAGGAAAAGAAAGGAAAATAAATAAGGCTAGAAAATATGGACAGATTAAGGGTGATATTACGATTAATAGTCAATTAATTACGTAATTAAGGGATTAGGTCAAAGCAAGAACGAAAGTTCAGGGACAGAATTCACCGCAGAACAGGCGCAACATTGCTGCGTCCCTTGGAAGAGGCGCAGTGGTCACCGTGTCTGTTCCTGAGGTGAGTTTTGGCTGTGAAGTCAGAACTGCGGGTTGTTAATGTTCGTTGATGAATTTAATGATTGATTATCGATATTTGACTCGGATGAAAGTGATTTAACATGTTAATAACATATGAAACTGTCATAAAAGCGATAAACACGAATTAAAATGGGTTAAAATGAATTATGAACAAATTAGGTTAAATTATGAAGACGGAAACGAGTTGAAAGAACTAGACAAACTGGAAACAAAGCGGTGAAAACATGTCCCAAAGACGAATTCCAGAAACTTGATATGAACGAATCGAGTCCCTAAAATCTGGGTTTGATTTAATGGCGAAAACCCGCAAATATCGATTATAAGGGATTTAAACCGTAAATAAAATATGATATTTATTAAGAATATGTTAAAAGATCATTATGTATGAAGAAAAGGAATAAAATAAGAAAAGAAAACAAAAGGATGAAATCAACAGAGAACTAAGGAAGAAGAAGAAAAGCAGGAACTGCGACAGCCTCTGGAAGAGGCGCAGCAGATGCTGCGACTCTTCGAAGAGGCGCAGCAGTTGCTGCGTTTCTTCTCGACGTCTGTCCACTATTAATCCGTAAAAATAGTTTAATGAAAGGGTTTTTAGAAGTCGGTTTTAAATATGCTTTTGACGTAAATCTTACATTAATTAGTAAAATAAATAAAATACAATAAAAAGATGGGATTTACACCCTCATATTTACATGTTTGATGAAACGAGATTAACTAAGTTAACGTAAAGTGATTGCTCGACTCAAATGTATGTAGAAAGTGCCCTCGTTAGAGGATTTAGATTAAATTGATTGATGTGTAGTGGTCAAATTGGTCGGTCATGCAACGTGACTGGGACACAGAATGATCTGAGTTTACGTGGTCGATTGATCAAGCACGTAGGCATCAAATGCTTAGAGCACGGTCATAGATTATCCTTTAATCTTTTCACAAATTACACATTAATCTTTCCTTAATTATTGTTCAAGCTTTATTGGGAAATTGAAGATTATTGGGTTATTATTTTGAGATTTGACAACTCTTCATTAATTAATCAAGTTCTCTTCTATTATTCTTTCATTTCCATTTGCCCATCTTAATGTTGGTATAATCTCTTTACCCTTTACTCTTTATTGTTTATTTCCTCACTCTTTGATCATGTTTATGCTTGTTAAGATGATTGACACCATTGATAACATGTCTTCCATGATAATGAGTGAGTAGTTACTTAACTAGGATTAGTGGGGGATTAGGGGAGTTAATCATGAGATAGATTTATGCTTAATGAGTTTATATGAATGTTTGCTTATTGTTCTTCAACTTATGCATATATCATGTTTGATGAATTGCTTGATTGACAACCTAACATGTTTCTCTTATCTTTTCAACAAGGCTTGTAAGACATAAACCAACTAAAGCCTTGTTAGACCTTGCATATTGTTGAATAGGGAAAACCTATGTTGACTTGTAGGTGTTGTAAAGTCTTAACCGACTCGGCTCCGAGACATAAGTTTTCCTAAGAATTGGTTTATCATACATGTAGTTTAATAGGAAGAAATTAAGTCGACTTGTAGGTGTTGTAAAGTCACAAATGACTCAGCTCCGGGACCCAAATCTTCTTATGAATTATAAGACATGAACTAACTCAATTCCAACAATAATAATTCCTTGCATCCACATAACTCATTTATGCTATCTTACCATGATTCCCTTATGATCCCATGACATCCTAGTATCTTTAATCAATTGTTTACATCTCTTAATTTATTGCTTGTTTTACTTTATTGCTTATATTAGTTTACACTCACCAACTCCAACCCAAATCAATTGTGACACTAACATATATTAATATAGATAGACTTAGAACCTAAAGCACACCATCCCGTGGATCGACCTCGACTTAACCACTATCTAGTTGTTTGTTGAGACATATAAATGTGTTTGATTGAGTAAACAACGACTCGCTCGCACATCAGAAAGTAATAAGAAGAAGAATAAGAAGAAATAGAGTTAAAGGCTCGAATATATTTACAGGACCCGTGTACTGTAGCGATTTACTCGATCGAATAACTGCGGTACTCGATCGAGTAGCCTCTACTCGATCAAGTTAGCGGTGCTCAATCGACCTCTACTCAATCGAGTTAGCGGTGATCGATCGAGTTCAACCTTGGCAGAATAAACAACCATTCTGTTTTCCAGCTAATTCGATCAAGTGACCCACCTACTAGGTCGAGTAAGGCCTACTCGGCCGAGTAAGATTAAAACAAGCAACAAAAGATTACGAACTCGATTAGTCATTCCTGCAAAACAACAAATCATTCGTTGTCTAAGGCATACTTAGAACTCGTCACTAATTATTTATATACTATTACTATCGATTAACGTTACCTTGCATATAACACGATTACCGTAATCAAACATTACAACTCCTATTCTACTACATTCCAAACAACATACGATTCGATCCGGTCGTGAAATACTTTAACTCACATATCTATTTATAACAATAAAAAATTTTAACTCATACTTATGCATATCAATTGTACCACATAACAAGCTCTTAAATTCACATATGCGTCCATATCAATTACGGCATTCTCCTTATCCATATATCAAATTCTAGAACACTACATAGCATGTTCATGTAATCTATCAAATAAGGCAAACTTGAAAACTATTATCAACTTTCATGTCACCACATATCTTCATGCATACTTCCCATACCTCACCATTCATCGACTACACTTACGCATACACAACTATACAAGCAAATTGCACATTCGTATTCTATCACTTGCACATACCAGCCATCAGCTCACACACACACACACACACACACACACACACACACACACACACACACACACACACACACACACACATGTATATTTATATATTGTGTACACTACACACACACAATTCCCGACTCAATATTCCCATTCGGAGTGACTGACTTAAGCATATTGGGGCCAGAATTTTGCAATGAGGGCGCCTTCTCACCCAAAATCGATTACTAAAGGGGTTCCCAACATACATACACTAGGTTCATTTTATTCGACTCACTACACTCATTATATTCATTAGTTACAGGTTCCAAAATTGTCGCTCTGATACCACTTTGTAACATCCCCATCTACCGAGGAGCCTTAACAAGACCTTCCCCAGCATATACGGGCATTATCATCTCGGTTACCCGAGTAATAGTAAATATCATGACGTTAATAAAAGAAATGATTAAGTTTATTACAAGTTTAACTCAATAAAAGGTAGGTACAACTGATAAACAAACTACTATAACTACGGTGATACTATCCATGCCAAGACTTGGTGAAAGACTCATCCCTCCGACGCACCCGGCTAAGCTCGATATATCAACACTTGTTAAGACTGACTGCTCACCATAATGGATCACGGTAGACACAACACAAGAAAGAAACACATACAACACCACACAAGGTCAGTATCTGATGAACAAACACAACCAAGGTACAACATACACACACAAGCCTCCAACTCCAATCATCACCAGCCACCTGACTAACCCGAAGGTCTAGTCTTACCAGATTCCTATCGCAACCGGTAATCCACACCGCCAGCGGGGGGCCGCAGCCTTTTCCACCTAAGCCCCGCTCATCTCCATCAAGCGAATAACCCATGTCCATTAATGTGCACACCCCCCTTGCAAATCAAGGGCGTGAAGCCATTCCCGAGATGACTCTACTCAGCCGAGGACGCATCTCGCAAACATATACAACAACGACCAATCTAACAACCAAGAAAGATAACTCTAATAATGACATTAATCATACCAATACAACAATCAATCAACATTACTGAGTAGGAAAACCTACCTTTTAGCAATCAGCAGCAACACCGCATACAACCATATGACGACAAGCAACCACCATTAACATCGATCACAAACAATATAGAAAACCCTATTACTACCAACCATAGCCACAACAAAACAGGATGATGATGATGACTTACATATGCTCGACATTCCGGCGACAAGACCGTTACCCGACCATGCCTCCCATCACATGGTGTCTCCAAGCATAAAGGGTTCCAAAAATGAAGGTTGGTGAAGGAGAGAAAATGTATCGATGATTAGGTTTAGGAAGGAATGAAATTTAAACTGATTTTGGGTTCACGACTTCATAATTTATATTTTACCGCTGAACTCGACTTACTCGATCGTGTATGACACTTACTCGATCGAGTGGCCTCTACTTGATCTAGTCACTGAGCTACTCGATCGAGTTTCCTTATTCCAAAGGTCATTATAACGTAAGGTCAAACCAATAAAGGTCTCAAGAGGTGTAGATATGTATCTAAGGTCCGTCAACGGGTCCCTAAAGGAGCGGGTATTACAAAGATAGTCATGAAAAGGCTCATCTTTGAGTTGTGGGACGAACCCGTCATTCATTATGAAAGGCCAAGCTTTATTACCTACAAAATAGGCACTAAAACTATAAAGAAACTGTAGACACAAATGAATGTAGTAATAGGGGTCGAACACAAGGAGACGAGAGTTGCTAAACAAGTTGTTATGGAGTGAATTCTATCGAGGTCGGTTATTGATTGGTTGATTGTTTAGGTTTATGAAATATTTTTAATAAAGGAAGAGTCTAGGGAGGTCGGGTCACACATGCAAATTATGTAAATGCTCAAGTTAAACATAGGAGTTGATAATATCGTTAATTGTTTAGGCTTAAAGACAACCACCTCTCGTCCTTGTTGTCAACCATTGAACGGATCATAACGAGCTCTCGCTATGGCTAGGTCGTCTACTAAAACATGTTTAGTCTAATTCAATTTTGTGCCTCTCGACTTATAAAATTGAATTAACAAATTTAATCTAAGATAGTGGCCAACAATTAAAGACTAACAAAACAATGCAAACATGTGATAGAAACTTTTAAATGATATAATAACATCCCAATTCGACAATTGCAAAAACTATTTATGCATGGCTACTACTCTTGCATAATATAAACTAAACTAATGACAAATAATATAGTAAACATGATAACTAACTAATAATGGAAATGACAATGGAAATAACAAAGTAATACAAGAAATAGAATTACCTCAACAAAGGAAATGAAACTTGGAATTGAAGAACAAATACTTGAATGGAAATTTTAATACAACTTTGAAATGCTAAAGGAAATGTGAATAATAATAAGGAAATGCTTAAAGGAAATCTAATCTAACCTAAACTAAGAACTGAAATAAGAGTATGAAAGTGATGTAGAAGGTGTGTAATAAGTGTGTTTGAGGTCTCGGATCAACACACTTTATATAGGACCAAGAAGAGAAACGTAAACAATTAAGGAGGGGGTAACCCCGATCGGGGACACCACACCCGATCGGGGTCGTGGTATTTTATGCATTTTATCTTAATTCCGTCTTTAATTTCACGAGGAATCCAATGTTGCATGTTAATGCTTCATAATTCCTCCGGTTTAATGCTTCAGATGAAATCATAAGCTTGCATGGACACTTGATCATTTGGACTTTACTTGGGCTTATATTTCATTTCTTTACTTGTGTATCAACCCAAGTTAGTTTCGTGCTCGAGATTTTCCAATTCTTCCCAAAATGCCCCTATGCTTCTTGTAACACCTTTGCATGATCAAAACTTGCTCTCATTAGCCTCGTGAACTTGGGTGAATGCTAATTTGACGGGAAAAAGCTACCAAGTGCTTTATTTCCTACAAAAATACAGTGAATACGACCAAAAACTCCTAGAACACGGAATTAGCTCAAAGACACATTAATAGAAGTGCGATAATCAAATGAACCGAGCTAAAATAGGGGGCTAAAATATATACAAAATGGACTTATCATCATAAACCAATTTAAAACGAAAAAAATTAATACAACAAAATAAATTAATTAAAAAAAAAATGCGTCAGTAATCACTTGCATGTCGCTTGCATTTGTCCGCCTAGTATTCTTCCTAGTTTGCGTCTTTTTTGCTAATGTTTTCTTTGCCATGTTATCAATTTTTTTTGTTAATGTATGTGTTTATGGTTGATTTGTATAAGTTAGAAGAAAGATTATAATGAATTTTTGAATATTAATATTTGAAACAAGAGAGAGAAGGGAAATTTAAAAAGAAAGAAAATGAGAATGGGGTAGATGATACGTGAAATAGGGGGTAGATGATTAGGTTTAATTTTGATTTTTGTGTTGTGTGGTAATAAATCTACCTTGGGAATACAACAATAGTACTTCCCCATTTTTTTTTGTCCCAAAAGATCTCATTTCCTCTTAAATGCGCGCATAGTAAAAGATCTTCTTAGTTCTCTACCATTTTGCATGGAAGCGGTACTATCCGACCCGCCTTAAACTTGCGGTGGATCGCCCCGTCACAAGCAAGATTAATTGTTCATGTAATTAACGCTCAACGAGTCGTGGCAAATTGCGGGGTAGGGGATCTGATGTACGCAGCCTTACAGTTGAACAACACAAAGAGGTTATTTCCGAATATTATATGATTATATCATTGCCTGAATTAATTAATTGATTAAAACTCAAATCATATTGGACTAATCAAAAGTTTAACAACCCATTTTCAGAAATCCATCATACACTAAAATGGGATGAAGCAAGAAATTGGAAATTTTAACAAGATACTACAACCTACTGTATATGAATATGACGTAAAATTGAGGAATTAAATTAAAATAATGGAATTAAAACAGCAAAAAATGCTACAATAGATGAACATGAGATTTTAAATTAAGCATAAATATAATCAGAGAAAAGAGTAAGAGAGAGAAGCAGCACCTGTGAAAGGTCGAGACTCGAGAAGATGGAATTGGGTTTGACTTTAGATTTCAGCTGTGTGTCTTTTGGATTTTGCACTCGATTGTTAAAAGACTTGTTAAATTCACCCGGTTCGAACTCAAAACCCGACTTTTACCCGAGCTAATATAATCCGATTCGAATGTTCATTGTTGCAGATAGGGTATTATTATTCATAAATAACTTGATAATGGTCGACCTGAAATGATCCATCTACCCGAAGTCTGCAACCCGAATTGACCTGACTCGTTTGCCATCTTTGCTACAAAGTAACTTACTTTATTGAGTCTTGTTTAGGACCTCTTGGTACCTCTTAACTAAAAATATCTTACAACCTTTTTTTTCACCTTTATTTTTAATCTGATATAAGACTTATCTTCTGGTTATACGGTCTTAAACAAGAAATGGTAACTTTTAAAAGATTAAAGGAGTATCTAATCTAGATAAAAGGAATAACTAAAAAAAAAGTACAGGGTTGTTCTTCAAAAATTGTGTCTCACTAATCTGGATTGGGTTAGTTAGCATCTCTTGTTACGAAAGAAATATGGCCATTTTATGATAAAAAAATAACCTTCGATAATTTGTTTTTATCAGATAATTATTACTTTCTCTAAGTCTCTTATTTGTTCCGCTTTCTTTTGGGCATAAGAATTAAGGTAATCAATTTGGATCAAACAAAGCACATGACCCCACATGCAATTAATTTTTAACCACACAAAGTTGTCCTAAAAAGGAAGAAGGGAACAAAAGGTAACTTGAATGGAAAAAGAAAAAGAGAACAAATAAGTGTCTTAGAGAGAGTATATTTTATCATAAAATGATTACATCTCTCCGTCACAAATAAGAATTCGAGTTTGGATCTCTAGCTCATGACGCAAACTTTTTTTACTTCTATAGGAGATGGAAAACTCGAATTTAGTCTTACAAGCTCTTTTATAATTTAGTCTTACAAATGATATTTTTTATAGGAGAAGCTAATTTGTTTCACTTTTTTGTTAGTTTTTAGTTTGGCGTACCGTAATTAATATCTTTCCCGTTACTCTTTTACTTTTCTTTAATGCAATTAGGAACGTGCCCCGGTCTGGAACAAGATTGGACCGGAACCAGAATGGCAATTAACGGATCAGACCGAAAATACCCGTCGAAGATCGGTTTCGGTAAGTATTGATTGTCTATCAGTTTTCGTAATCATATAGTCTACAAAAGACTATTGTGGAGACATGAAGTAGTATGTAAATACTAGTCTAATAAAAGAGTGATGTATAATATAACCAATTGGTTCTAATTCAATGGTAAGGGTTGCTTACTAGCTTTTGCACCACTAATTATTGAGCATTTATGTATCCGATTTCCACCATCTGAACTAGGTTGAATGTAGGTTTTCATATTTTATATGTACTGACTTTTATGCCCCTCCTAAAAGAAGGAAATAAAAGGTCTGAAGATTAACTTAAAAAGTTGTTTCTTGTGGTGCAAAACATTATGTCAAAAGTAGTAAATGGATTAATGGCTTTTATTACAAACAAAGTATCAATTCTAATTTTGACAATTTGGCCGTATTCCCTCTAGCAAAAGTAATAATTTAAACATAACTATAATTTGAATGAATTTTGAAGGGTTTACAATTATTCCAACCCTCGTTCTTCTATAGATGGACAATATACATGATCAAGAATACACTTTGCACCCTTTCATTTCATCCCTCAGGGGATGTTCATACAGGATTAGGGCCAGAATGATCTTCAAAGATTACTAACAAGAAAACAAAAAAAGGAAAATAAAGGTCTATCTAACATTTCATCTTAATTAAGAATACCTTAAACCTTTTGTCACAAGGTATCACCTACCCCTAAAATTGTTTCAATTTTGGGGGTCATGCATTTATACCTAAGAATTTTTGTAACAGTTGAAGCAGCGATGGCAGCTGAGATATGGGTGTTGCTTACGATGGTTGGTGTTTTAGGGATGGTGGCGCAACCGTGGGGCCAAAAGTTAGCACTTCTGTTAGGATACTCCTTAGGGTTGTATCCACCTCCAAAATCCTTTTTAATTGATCCAACTTAATTTTTCAAAGGGATCTAACTAGTTTTGTAATTACGTTTTTGGGTGACATTAGATATTTTTGTAGTTTAAATGACAATTCTTATACACGTGAGCCTTTATTCTTCTAATTTTATTACAAGCACGGTTTGTGAGTTACTACGTTAATTCTCTTAGATGAAACATATTAACAAGAGATTGCATCTAACCGAGACATTAGTTTGCATTGTTGTTGCTTACCTTCTTTGCCGTTTTAATTGGAACTTTCTTGAGATTCCATACCCAATTATCTACTTCTAGCTTGACTATGTTCCATGTTCTCCTTGTATCATGATTTTCCATTCCGTTTAGGTAATTTTTCGTTGGTTTATCGTATTTTGTTTTCCCTTATTGTTGTTACTTTGACGGTTTTGAACGACCATTTACATTATCGACTTCAAATAGTGAGGTGCCGTTTGCTTAACCCTTACAGAAATGTAAGAAATTGAAAATCTCATTAACTGTAACATTCAGAGTTGCCACTTTTTTTTGAAAAAATGGAGGAATTTAGAAATCACATAATTTTCAATATTGGCTTACCTAACCCCCATTGACAATTGGAAATTCCCGTATAATCCATGCAACTAGTTTTTTACCCCGTAAAATGCACGGGTATTTCACCGGAATCGTTATGTTTAACTCTCTTAGGAAACCTTTCAAAGCTCAAAAGCTTAAAAGTTTTTTTTTTGGGTACAAAAGAGGGACGAAACCCGGAAAAAACGAAATTAAATAGCTAAATAAAGTCCAAGGGAGAGCAAAAATATTATGTAACTCTCTTTAGTTAAAGGTATAACTTAGATAATTCATCAATTTTTTAAGAGTAAATTTTCAGAGAGACGTTCTCACAATGTCTTTTTTGTGTTTTTTTTTAACTTGGCCTAGATAGAAACGGAAAAAATAAAAATGAGTATAGATTTGTAGATCTATCAAATGGTTTTTTTTTCTTTTTTCTTTTTTTTTCCCGTGCCAACCAGTGTGCTTTCATTAAAGGGAGAGAAATTGTGGACAACATTTTGATATGTCAGGATCTTGTAAGGCTTTACAACAGGAAGGCATGCTCCCCTAGGTGTCTTATGAAAGTAGATTTGAGGAAAGCATATGACTCAATTGAATGGACATTCATTGAGCAAATGTTATGTGCTTTGGGTTTCCCTGAGAAAATGGTTGGGTTAATTATGGAGTGCATTTCTACCCCTATGTATACTCTAGCTCTGAATGGGAATACATTTGGGTGCTTTAAGGGTAAAAGAGGCATTAGACAAGGGGAGCCTATGTCTTCTTTACTATTTACAGTTTGTATGGAGTACTTCTCTCGTATCCTGGATGTGGTTGTGGACAGGAGGGAGTTCAAGTTTCATCCACTATGCAAACAGCTTAAACTTTGTCACTTATGTTTTGCAGATGATCTGCTCTTATTCTGTAGGGGAGATAAGGAATCTGTGCAAGTCATTCTGAGAGCTTTTCTTACCTTTTCAGTTGCATCAGGGCTTGATATGAATAGGGACAAGTCTGAAATATATTGTAATGGGATCAAAGGGGAGGAGTTACAGGTGATTATGCAGATGTCTGGCTTCAGGGTGGGCAGTTTCCCGTTTAGGTATCTTGGGATACCTATCTCATATAAGAGAATATCTATTGGGGATTGCTCTAAACAGGTTGAAAGGATGGTGGACAGAATTAGAGGATGGGGGTCTAGGAAGCTTAGCTATGCAGGAAGACTAGTCCTAGTTAAGTCTGTCCTGTCACAGTTACATTCTTACTGGGCAAGGATTTTTATTATACCTAAGGGTATTCTAAGGAAGATAGAGAGCATATGTAGGAATTATTTATGGGAGGGAGTTGATCATTACCATAAAGCACCTGCTGTGTCTTGGGAGAGAGTTTGCCAGGATCAAAGGCAAGGTGGTTTGGGGGTCATTAATTGTTTGGCTTGGAATACTGCCTTGATAGGCAAATATACATGGTGGATGGCATGTAAAGAAGATCATTTATGGATTCGTTGGGTGCATCATGTTTATATTAAGCATCAGGATTGGTTTGAGTATCTACCTAATACGAATACCAGCTGGACTTGGAGACAAATTTGTAAAGTGAAGGAGACGTTGAAGCCAGGTTATGAGGCAGGCATCTGGGAGCCTACTGGTAATGATTATAGACCTGATGCAGGTTATAAATGGTTGATGGGTGAGCATGAGAAGGTGGAGTGGTACCCTGTAATTTGGAATAGAATGAATTGGCCTAAACATTCCTTCATTGCTTGGTTGTTTGTCCTGGGCAGGTTACTTACAAAAGATAGATTGGTGAGGTTTGGAGTAATCACTGATGGAGACTGCGAGTTGTGTGGTGAGGAACCTGAAACTGTAGAGCATTTATTTTTTGAATGCAAATATAGTCAGATGTGCTTGGCTTTGATAAATGACTGGTGGGACAGTGAAATACCGATCGGGATCGTATTCATTGGTCTTTGCCAGATCAAGTATAGGTCACTGCTGAAAAGGAAATTGGTTCATATGGTGGTAGTAGCTCGATTTATCAGATTTGGAGTATGAGAAATCACTGCAGAGTGGAGCATCCGGTATGGCATCCAAGAGTGCTTTTCGAGACGGTTCAAAGAACAGTCAAAGTACGAGCTAATATGAAGATTTGTTCTGTCCCTCATAGATTGGATAATGATTGGTGTATTAGATTTAAATGATGAAATAGTTTGATAGCTGAGAGGTGTTGGGAGGAGTAAAGGGTTGGAGTCATTTGTAAGGTGGTGAAACAGTTTGTAATTGCTACATGATTAATTAATGATAACATTCCACCAAAAAAAAAAAATATTTGCTTTTTTCTATGTGCATGTTAAGTTATATATATATATATATATATATATATATATATATATATATATATATATATATATATATAGAAGGGATCAACTAAGGCCACTTATATATTTGAGTCCATAAGTCCTTCTAAGGGCCATTGGATCAAGGCAATGGAAGGCTAGGATTTGATGTCAATATGTGGCTACAAATTAATCCCTCCACCTTTTTCTCTAATTAACTCATCAACTAGTGTAGTTCCCGTGCTATAGCACGGTACTTTTTGGATTTATTTTATAAATAGATATTATCAATTAAATTATTTGCATAAATGAAGTATACTTTTAATTTAATGTTATAATCTACTAAATATAATATTAATAAGAGGCTAAAAAAAAGTTTACTACCATAAGAAAACCTTTTAAGTTAAGTTATTTTCTTACTATTAAAAATAACACAATAATTTTATACCAATACATGCAACTAATTTATGACATTAATAGTACAATTATTAAGTTAGTTGTATAATTTTATTCGTATTGATCTTAAAACGATAAACAGTAAAAAATATTCCTCGCGTCATAAAAGACGATTTACGAATTATTAAAATAATATTTTCACTTTTTTATTTCGAATAGAAAATACATAAGTGTTTTTACATCCTTCAAAAAATAGTCCATATTACTAAGACAAAAATTTACATAATAAATAAGTGTGATTTCTTACAAAAGAGGTAACATATAAATATAATATAAATTTAAATTTATACGAAATCAAGTTCACTCATCTATCTAATAATATGACATGTAGAGTCCAAAATTATGGGCTAGGTGAGATAGAAAAAGTGGGCTATAAGGTTCACAATTTACAATCTATCAAATCTTGTTGTGTTAGTAGTATCCAGAAAAATAGGCCCAATTAAGAAGAAGTCTCTTTAGGCGGGAAAACTAAGAGAATTTTTATTCTCTTAGTAGTAGGGGGGATTCAATAAACCAACCTCACTAATCATTCATCATCTCATTATCACAACTTCTTCTCATCTCTCTACATCTCAATTCTTTTTCCTTCTCTAAAAAACCCAAAAAAATCAAAAACTCCAAAAAACCATACCCAAAAAAATCATTCATTCATCTCTTCCTCATTCACCACCACCCACCACCACCCTACCCGACACCACCCCACCACCCGCCGCCGCCACCGCCAACCCCACCGCCGCCGACTTTTTTTTTTTTCTTGTTAGGTTTTATGTTTGGAGTTGTTTTTTTCCATTCGTTATTTTTGTTATCTTGTATTTTATTTATTTATTTTTCATTCGTTATTTTTTACTTATTTTCTCAATTCTCGCTTTTTTATAAAAAAAAACTCAGATTTGAAATAACACAAACAATAACACTCCTAAAAAAAAAATATAAAAAGTGTAACCTTAATTGTAAATTGTATAACTTTAATGTTTTACGAGTATAACTTTAGTTGTAAATTGTATAACTTTAATGTTCTAGCGGTATAACTTTTGTATAACTTTTGGTTGGAGTTGTTTTTTTCTATTTGTTAGTATTAATCTTAGACATATTAAAGTTATTATAATGCATATTTTGACATTTCAAATATCGTCTTGTTTTTTATTTTTACAAATGTCGTTTCTTTAAAATTCGTCTTGTTTTTTTTTATTTTTACAAATGTCGTTTTTTTTAAGTTATTATAAATTTTTCAGTTATGGGCAAAAGTTATACTTTTATGGACTAAAGTTATACACAAATGGACTAAAGTTATACAAAAATTGCCTAAAGTTATACTGTTATGGACTAAAGTTATACAAAAATAGACTAAAGTTATACAAAAATTGCCTAAGGTTATACAAATATGGACTGAAGTTATACAAATAAGGACTAAAGTTATAAAAAAACTGACAAAAGTTATACGAATATGGACTAAAGTTATACAAATAAGGACTAAAGTTACACAAAAATGGACTAAAATTATACAAAAACGGACCAAAGATATACAAATACATTAGGAATGTGTTGAACTTCTACTCAATGAATGTATAACTCTAGTAACGATATGAATAACTTCTACTCAACGAATGTATAACTCCAGTAGAAGTGTGTATAATTTCAATGACTTTAGTCAATTTTTGTATATCTTTAGTCAATTTTTGTATAACCTTAGCCCATTTTTGTATAACTTTACTCCTTATTTAAATAATTTTAGCCCATTTTTGTATAACTTTAGTCCATTTTTGTATAACTTTAGTCCATTTTCGATGAATTAATTGGAATTTATATAAGTTCTTTTTGTATGACTTTAGTCCATATTTGTATAACTTTAGTCCTTATTTGTATAACTTTAGTCCTTATTTGTATAACTTTAGTCCATTTTTGTATAACTTTTGTCTATATTTGTATAACTTTAGTCCAAAAGCGTGTAACTTTAGTCCAAAATTGTATAACTTTAGTCCAAAAATAAAAAACCAACAAAACTGAAAAAATAAAAACCAAATAGATATAAAAAATAAAAACCATCTAGATCTAAAAAAGATAAATCAACAAATCTGAAAAAATAAACAAGATGTATATCGTGTGTATAACTTTAAAAAAAGAAAAGAAGTATAACTTTAATGCACGCAGTGTATAACTTTAATAGACAAGATGTATAACTTTAATGCACGCAGTGTATAACTTTAATAGACAAGATGTAGAACTTTAGTCCAAAATTTGTGTAACTTCAATTTATACAATGTATAACTTTAGTAGTTAATAGTATAACTTTATTTTGATTATTGTATAACTTCAGCCCAAAATATGAAAGTTGAAAAATAATAAATTAGAAATTTAAAACAACAAAGATCAAAAATTAGAAAATACAATACAATAATAAATAATCTAACAAAAAAAATATAGTGGACTGAAAAAAGTAGATCTGAAAAAAAAAAAAATAATAACAATAATAACAATAACCAAATACCAAATTCCAAATACCAATAATAAAAATCAAATAATAATAATAATAACAATAACAAAACAAAAAACCAAATAACAATAGACAAGATGTATAACTTTAATAGACAAGATGTATAACTTTAGTCCAAAATTTGTGTAACTTCAATTTATACAATGTATAACTTTAGACATTAACAGTATAACTCTATTTTGATTATTGTATAACTTTAGCCCAAAATATGAAACTTAAAAAAAAAAAAAATTAATTTCCTATATAGATCTGAAAATTAAAAAGAAGAAAAACCGTAAAACTAACCAAAACTAGATCTACAATAAAAAAAACCAAATAACAATGACAAAAACCAAATAACAATAATAAAAAACCAAATAACAATAACAATAACAAAAAACCAAATAACAATAATAAAACCAAATAACAATAATAAAAAACAATAAACAAAACAAAAAAAATAAAAAAAAAACAAACACTGATTGAAACACAAAACAGAGAACACAAAAAATCAACACCCTTAGCCACGCAAATCTGAAAAAAAAAACAAAAAAAATGAATAAACCCGACATCAAAAACGAACCACCACAACCATTCCTCATGCTCAGATCTGAAAAACAAAAAATAGAAAGGAGAAGGGAGAGGCGGCGTCGGGTTGGCCGAGGGCGGCAAGAGGAGCCGAGTATGGTGGTCGGCGTTGTTCGTGGGTTGTGGGGTGGTTCGTGGTGGTGGAAGGCGGGTTTGGTGGTAGGCGGGTTTGGTGGTGGCGAGGGGAAGACCGGGTTTGGTGGTAGCCGAGTATGGTGGCAGGCGGGTTTGGTGGTGACGAGGGGAAGGCCGGTTGTGGGGTTGTTCGTGGGTTGTGGGGTGGTCTGTGGTGGTGGAAGGGTGGTGTTGTTGTTTTTTTTTTTTTGGGTTTTTTTTTTTTGTTTTAGTTTATTTTGGTTTGGTTTTTTTTTTTTGAGAGAATGGGAGAGAATGAGTGAATGAGAGAGAAGTGAGAGGGTGAATTATGAGGAAGTGAGTAGGGAAATTAGAATGAGGAAGGAGTTATACAAGATTAGAAGGAGTTATACAAGGATTAGGGAGGGAGATTTATGGTCATCCATTGAGATGTAATCTCATCCCTCCATCCCTTTCATCCAAGGGTTCTTATAAGGACTTAGGGCCTTATATGGTATCAAGGCCTTATAAGAACCTTCTCTCTCTCTCTCTCTCTCTCTCTCTCTCTCTCTCTCTCTATATATATATATATATATATATATATATAGAGAGAGAGAGAGAGAGAGAGAGAGAGAGAGAGAGAGAGAGAGATTGAATCATGTGAGGCACCCTTCTTAGGGTGAGGCGGCTGGACACCTTCTAAACCATTGGATCTAAAAACTAATAACGCACTAGATAATTCCACGTGTCTCGTACAAAACCAAATCTAACAAACACCATTCACGTCATACTTCTTCAGTTACTCCACTGACTCCACACTCTTCACTTTCTCTCTCTTCATCTCGTCTTCTCCTCCGTCACTTTTCTCCTCTCTTCTCCGAAATCGACATTCATAGAGAGAGAATAAGTGTCGGAAAACAAACAAAAAAAATTCATGATTTAGGCTTTTTGTGATATTCCGCAAAATATAAACCCTAGAATTTGGGGAAAAGAGATGACGGATGTTGTACTACATATCTATGATGTGACGAACAGTGGATCCGAAAAGATGAACAACGCTATTTCCAACATTAATAAGCTCTTCAAAGATGGTATTGGTTTTGGTGGAATCTTTCATAGTGCCGTTCAGGTTTAATTTTGTTTCCATTTTTGCTGTTTTTTTCATAATTTTTGAATTTGTCTGGTTTTTGAGATGCAGATTTGCCTCCCTGTGAAACAAAAAGGAAGAAGAGATGATGGCGGTTTGGGAACAATTGATTCTACAAGAATATGTGGCTGCTTTTGGCCTTGTATATATGGCTTTGGATTGGATGGGCGCAGTTGCTTTGACGTGCAATAATTATCATTCTTTGATTATATACTTAAAATGGAAATCATGGTGTAACTGTGTAGGCGATGAGAAATTTCGTTGGCACTAAACTATATGTATCCAGTAGGTAATCCTATATGTATCCGCAAGTGATTTTAACCACTTATGATGACCAAGTTTCACAAAACAAGTTCTAAGATTCACTGAACAAGGTCTGAGATTCACAAAACAAAGTCTGAGATTCACCTAATAAACAAGCCCTAAGATTCACTAAATAAGGTATGAGATTCACAAAATAAGGTCTGAGATTCACCAAATAAGGAAAAAGGCAAAAAAGGTGATTTTAACCACTTATTATGACCAAGTTTCACAAAACAAGCTCTAAGATTCACTAAACAAGGTCTGAGATTCACAAAACAAAGTTTGAGATTCACCTAATAAAGAAAAGAGCAAAATAGGTGATTTTAACCACTTATGATGATCAAGTTTCACAAAACAAGCCCTAAGATTCACTGAATAAGGTATGAGATTCACAAAATAAGGTCTGAGATTCACCAAATAAGGAAAAGAGCAAAAAAAGGTGATTTTAACCACTTATGATGACCAAGTTTCACAAAACAAGCCCTCAGATTCACTGAACAAGGTCTGAGATTCACAAAACAAGGTCTGAGATTCACCAAACAACAAAATCCACTCAATTCCTGATTGAGAAAGAGAAGGAAAGAGGAGAGAAATTGAGAATGCCATTTTTCGTCTAAATTTTTGGCACATTAAAATAATTTTAGTCCCATCCAGATAAATTGTTTACGGTCAATACACAAATTTGTGTTTTTCCGACATATTAGTTCGCCACTTCATTTTAGACCAAAAAATTGACATGTTACCGTGGTATCTGACACTTCAAATTAGAGTCAAAGTAACATAGACTCGTCTTGACTTGATGATCTTGAAGATATAGCTGAAGCTTGGGAGATATCCTTGAATTGCCTCAATTTAAGTCTTGTACAGCCAATTTAATAATTTTAACCTGTTACAGACTTTCATTTGCTTGGCAAAAGGCATAAATCAACAAATTGAATTTGTCCACGACCTAATACATCCACTTTCGAATCGGAAAACAGCAATCCGTACAAAATTAAAAATCAACTCATAAATGAAGCACAAATTGAGCTGTTGCCATATATATGCATTCATCTGCAGGAATTCAGGACTTGCATTCCGGTTTCTCCATCACCGTAAACCTGCAAATAAGCTTCACCAACAACTCGGGTTAGATTTTGCATTATTTGAATCTAATCTCGTATGATTTTGAAAACAAAATAGCGAGGATAATGCCTATTATCGTAGTCAAAAGGGACAACGTGAATGAGATTCGATTAACTTGAATTAGGAATTGACCGACTAACGACTTAAAAACCGCTATGAACGCCGCATGTAAATACGCCGAAGAACTATCGATGTCCTGAACACGCCGTAGGATCAGTTGTTATGCTTGATCGGAATTACGTAGGAGTTTTTATTTTTTATTTATTTTGTCGAGTTTCCTTTTTTATAATAATAATTTAAATTTAAATAAAGAGGTGTACAGCGGAGAATAGAGATGGCATCGTGTTATATAATAATTTAAAATAATAGTTTCCTTACCTCCGGAAAATCGATCTGAAAACATATGGAAGCTATGTAGGTCTCTCCTCTGCTCTCGAAAATATGTTCAAATGGCTTTACAATGGGTAAGATTCCTATGCATTTGCTTTCAATCATTGTGTTGTCTTGTTGGCGTCTTTTTTAGTTTTGTGTTGACAATTTGGTGAGTCCGTCCGCCTCGCCATAATGAGGTGCCTCACCGGATCCGGCCTCTATATATATATATATATATATATATATATATATATATATATATAGTCGGGATCCGGTGAGAACTCCTAAATATTTGAGGATTGAGAATTAGTGAATACAATATCACATGTTCTTCAATACAATATCACGGAAAATTTGACCTTTGCCAAAAAAAAATTTTTTTTTTTTGAAAAAAAAAAATTATAATTTTTTTTTTGCACAGGTGTTTTTTGTGTGTGATATTTTATCGAATAACCTGTGACATTGTATTGAACAACCTGTGATATTGTAACGAAATCCTCAATCCTCAAAAAGATAGTGTATCCCCACATGATCCCATTCCTATATATATATATATATATATATATATATATATATATATAGTGTCAAGTTCAAATAAGTCTTTCATATCTTTTGAGTCCATAAGTCCCTCTCATATATCCCTTAGATCATGCTTGGTGGATGCTTGAGATTGAAAGTAAGAAACACACTTAACACTAATTAATTCACTTCTCTCTCTAGTTTTAATAATACATTTACTAATTCATTATCATACACAATTAACACCACCATTTATCTTATACTTCAAAGTTTATGAAAATTTTGTTAACACTTTTCCAGTTTCAGTTTTTTTTTCGTTTTTTTTAGACAAGTTTTCGATATTTTAGGATTTTACGAGTGTAATTCTAACAGCAAAAAGTGTAACTTTAATCTACGAAGCGGTTTTGACGGATATTATTTTGAAATTTGTAATTTTAAGGAATGTTTACGAGAATTTTGCGTCTTATGAGTTTAACTTCAGTCTTTTTTGACTGATTTTGACGAATATTATTTAAAAATTTTGTAATTTTGTCACAACTTATTGTAATTTTAGCATTTTACGAGTGTTATTTTAACGACAAAAAGTGTTATTTTAGTCAAGGAAAGTGTAATTTCAATCCAATGAGAGTGTTATTTTAGTCCAGGAAAGTATTATTTTAGTCCAGGCAAATGTAATTTAAGTCCAATGAGAGTGTTATTTTAGTCCAGAAACGTGTTATTTTAGTCCAGGAAAGTGTAATTTTAGTCCACTAAGAATGTAATTTTAGTCCATTGAGAGTGTAACATTAGTCCAATGAGAATATGAGAATATGACCAAGTCCATTGAGAGTGTAACATTAGTCCAATAGAAGTAAGTGTAATTCTAGCAGAAAAAAGTGTAATTTTAGCCGAAAAAAGAGTTATTCTAGCAGGAAAAAAGTATAATTTTAACAGAAAAAAGTGTAATTTTAATGGAGAAAAGTGTAATTTTAACAGAAAAAAGTGTAATTCTAACAACAACAAAAAGTGTAATTTTAACAGAAAAAAGTTCAATTTTAATGGAGAAAAGTGTAATTTTAACAGAAAAAGGTGTAATTTTAATGGAGAAAAGTGTAATTTTAACAGAAGAAAGTGTAATTTTAACAACAACAAAAAGTGTAATTTTAGCCGAAAAAAGAGTTATTCTAGCAAAAAAAAGTGTAATTTTAACAGAAAAAAGTGTAATTTTAATGGAGAAAAGTGTAATTTTAACAGAAAAAAGTGTAATTCTAACAACAAAAAAAAGTGTAATTTTAACAGAAAAAAGTTCAATTTTAATGGAGAAAAGTGTAATTCTAACAGAAAAAAGAGTAATTCTAGCAGAAAAAAATGCAAATCTAAGATGAAAATCAACAAATAACCTTAGATCTATTTATTAGATCTAAGACTAATATAACAACAATTGAGTAACAATAAAAGGGAAATTTTAATGGATAAAAATGTAAGTATAATAGAAAAAAGTATAATTTTAATGGAAAAAAGTGTAATTTTAATAGAAAAAACTGTAATTTTAATAAATGTAACTTTAATAGAGAAAAAATAAAACTTTAATAAAGATAAGTGTAACTTTAACTTTACTAGAAATTAAATCAACAAATTTTTCTTGATTTAATAAACAAATCTGATAAAACCAACACTTAAAAAACAATATAACAAAAAAATCTACGCCTAAAACCTGATAAAACCAACACCTAAAAATCTACTATAAACTAATCTACAATAAATTCCAAAAAAACAAAAAAACAAAAAAAACAAAAAATTTGAAAAACGAAAGAGATGAATGGCAGGGAGAACAATATAAAAAACAATAACAATAACCATAACCATTCACCCCCACGACCAACGTACCACAACCACCACGTCATAACCGTACCACAACCACCACGAAACCACGAACCCAGATCTGAAAAAACCAGGTAGTGGTGGCGACTTTGGTGGTGGCTGCGTGCGGAATAGTTGTGGTGGTTGTACGTGGTGACGGGATCGTGGTGGTGTTGTGGTGTGATGCGTGGGCCGGTGGTGGTGGAGGAAGAAGTTGGTGGTGTTGTGGCTGTGTAGAAGTGACGGTGGTGTGATGGTTAGAAGGCGGTGGTTGGTGGTGATCTCGTTTTTTAATATTCAGATCTAGTTTTTTTTTTTTTTTTGGTTTGTGGTAGTGCAGTGGAGGTTGCCGGGGGGAGTGGTGGTGGTTGCCAGCATTGTTGTTGTTGTTGTTGTTGTTGTTGTTGTTGTGGAGTGGTGTGTCGGATTTGGTGCGTGGTGGTGGGATGGTGGTAGGTGGTGTCGGGTGGTCAGGTGGTCGGGGGTGGTGGGCATCGTAAGTAGAGGTGGTGTTGGGTTTGTGAGTGAGGAAAAGGTTGAGTGATTTATTTAGTTTGGTTTTGATTTATTTAGTTTGGTTTTGATTTATTTGAGTTTTAGAGAGATGGGAGGTGTATAATTGTGTGAGATGTGAGAGAAATGAGTGGAAAAATAAATTATATATAATAGATTAGTATTTGGTTAATGTGGATTAGTGAAGGTAGTGAGAGAGAGTGCTTAATTACCCTCTAATCCCCTTTTTTTTTGCTCCAATCTCAACCCTCCATCTTCATGATCCAAAGGCTCATGATGAGACTTATGGACTCACATGTAAGAGTAGGACTTACATGATCCTAATACTATATATATATATATATATATATATATATATATATATATATATATATATATATATATATATATATATAGAGATAGGTTCAGGTAAGTCCACAAATTTGGTTGAGTCCCTAAGTCCCATTCTTAGCCAATCATTTTTGAGTGTAACTTTACTGATTTATGATTGTAACTTTAGCCATTTAATGATTTGTAAGTGTTTCTTATCCTTTAAGGCCAACTTTTTTACACAAATTTGAATTTGTAAATTAAAATTTATGTAATTTTAACAAAAATCTATGTAACTTTAGTGTCTTACGAATGTAACTTTAGTCGTTGAGAGTGTAATTTTAGTCGTCGGAGTTATAACTTTTGTAATATGGTGGTTTGTATGTAAAACTTTGAGTTTATATACTTTTATGAGTGTAATTTTAGTCATTTGAGGTGTAATTTTAGCCGTGAAAAATGTAACTTTTGTCATGTGGTGATTTTTATGTATAAATTTGAATTTATATAATTTTCCGAGTGTAACTTTAGTCTTTGAAGTCGTAACTTTAGTCGTTGAAGTTGTAACTTTAGTCGTATAGTAGTTTAATGTAAATATTTGAATTAATATACTTTTCTATTGTAAAAGTAGAGTGTAACTTTAGTCCGATACGGGTGTAATTGTAGTCCGATACCACTCAGTAACTTTAGTATGATAAGGTCAGAACTTTAGTTCGATAGCTTGTAACTTTAGTTCGTCAAGTCTCAGAACTTTAGTTTGCTAAGTGTGTAACTTTAGTCCGACGTACAAGAAGCTAATACAACCATGACCACCACCACCACCCTCGCTTTCGATTGCCAACCACAACAATTTCAATTGAGCCGTCACAAAAATTTCAATTAAAAAAAAAACTTAGATATGCGCCACCACCAACACAATCGACATTAACACCAACCATCACCAACACCAATGCCGCCAACAACATCAACGCCCACCCAAGACAACCACCATCAGCCAACCAAAAAAAAATGAAAAAAGAGACGAGAAAGAAAGTAGATCTAACAGCGTGGATCGAAAACAACACTAGCCACCATAAAACCCATCAATCACGGCACCACCAGAAAAAAAAAATTGAGACCTGAAAAAAACAAACCAAAAAACGAGATCTTAAAAGAAGTGAGAGGGATGGCGGCGGCGTGGCGCGCATGTGACGACGGTGGGCGCGTGGTGTGGGGCTGAGAGCGGCGAGTGGTGGAGAAGAAGAGGCGAATCTGGGTGTTGTCGGGTGGAGGGAGTTGTCGTGGTGGTGTTGATGGGTGGACGGAGTGAAGAGAGGGGGATGTGCGCTGCTAGTGGCGGCCATTGGTGGGTCGTTGTTGGCGAGCCATGGTGGTGGTCAGAGGAATAGAAAAGTAGAGAGAGGGATGAGGAGCATTTAGAGAGAGAGATGAAAATGGGAGGTAGTGTTGTGATTAGGGTTTGTTTGCCTTTTATATCTCAGCCTTTTATTTTGTTTAAATCTCAACCATTCATCATTTTGATCTAAGGGCTTACAATAGGACTTATGGACTCAACCTAAAAGGGTGGACTTACATGATCCCTTCTCTATATGTATATATATATATATAGTGTAAAGTTCTCCTAAGTCCCTTACATCTATTGAGTCCTTAAGTCCTTATAAGGGCTCTTGGATGAAAGGAATGAAGGGATGAGATTACATCTCAATGGATGACCACAAATCAATCTAGTCTAATTAGCTCCTCATTGCAATTAAGTTACCTACTAATTCATTCATCCCTCATTATCACAAACTCATTCCCTCTCTCTAAATCTCACAATCTCTCCTTTTTCTCTCTTCCTCTCATCACCAAACCACAAAAAAAAAAACCCAAAAAAAACCCAAAACCAAAACAAAAATTTCTGAAAAATAAATTCATCATCCCTCCTTCCCTCCCTCCCGTAGGCCGTACCCTCAAACAACCACCCCGCACCCGACCACCGCCACCTTTCACGACCACCACTCCCTTCGTCCTCTCCGTCCTTCCTACCAGCCGACCATATACACCACCACAACCACCGTCACCTGGCGCACCACCCTTCTCCGTTCAGATAGTCCGAGTCCGAGTCTAGTGTGAGTGCGTGACTGGTCTGTGAAAACAAAATATACGGAGTAATTGCATACTTGTATACCATTACAATAAGTTTCCTTTTAATGGTCGACCTCATTAGTTCAGCCAGATCTCTAGGCAACCACTATTTTCACATGGATAAGATAAAAACATTGAAATCCACAAATAAAGATATGCACGTGTTTACTTCCCTTTAAGATTTCGCTTTTCAGATTCTTTTTCAGATCCACAAATAAAGATATGCACATTGAAATCCTTTCTTCCCTTTTCGGATTCTGTTTTTTTTTTTTTTTTTTTTATAATTTCAGATTCGGTTTTTGTTGAGGTTTCCAATGTTTATATAATTTGAATTCCGTGTTTACTTGTGTCGGATTCCGTTTTTTTAAGGTATAGATTCCGTTTTGTAAACGGTTGTATTTAAGATTTCGCTTGATTTTTTCATTTATTTTCATCTACTTCTTATTTCGGTTTTTATTTATTTATTTTAGATCTAGTATTCTTGGTTTTTATTTTGGTTTTTTATTATGTTAATGTTGTGGGTGTTAAAGTTACAATTACACTTTTTAGTATTAAAATTACAATTACACTTTTTCCTATTAAAGTTACAATTACACTTTTTTTTCTTTACAATTACATTTTTTTTTGGTTAAAATTACACTTTTTTTGGTTAAAATTACACTTTTTTTTGGTTAAAATTACCTTTATTTCTGTTATAATTACACTTTTTCCTCTTAAAATTACACTTTTTTCTATTACAATTACACTTTTTCTTGTTACAATTACACTTTTTCCTGTTAAAATTACACTTTTTCTTGTTGGAATTACACTTTTTCTTGTCACAATTACACTTTTTCTTCTTACAATTACACTTTTTTTTTTTGTTACAATTACAATTTTTATGTTAAAATTACACTCAATTCTATTACAATTACACTTTTTCCTGTTAAAATTACACTTTTTCTTGTTGGAATTACACTTTTTCTTGTTACAATTACACTTTTTCTGTCACAATTACACTTTTTCTTCTTACAATTACACTTTTTTTGTTACAATTACACTTTTTATGTTAAAATTACATCAATTCTGTTACAATTACACTTTTTCCTGTTAAATTACACTTTTTCTTGTTGGAATTACATTTTTTTCTTTTAAAATTACACCTTTCTACTTTAAAATTACACTTTTTTCGGTTAAAATTACACTTTTTCCTATTAAAATTACACTTATCTCTATTAATGACTAAAGTTACACTCTTGGACTAAAGTTAGACAGACTAATTTGGACTATTTGGACTAACTAATTTGGACAATTTGGACAATATGGACTAACTAATTTGGACTATTTGGACTATTTGGACGAACTAATGGACTAAAGTTAGACAGACTAATTTGGACTATTTGGACAATTTGGACTAACTAATTTGGACAATTTGGACAATATGGACTAACTAATATGGACTATTTGGACTATTTGGACTATTTGGACGAACTAATGGAGTTTACGACTAAATTGAATACAATATTTACAACTAAATTTGGACTAAAATTATACAATTTTGGACTAAAAATACATTTTTGGACTGAAAATACACTATTTACGAATAATTTTGAACTAATAATACACTATTTACGACTAAATTTAGAGTAAAATTACACAATTAGAACTAAAGTTACACAATTCATTTATTTTGAGTCATTTAGATTGTGCAATTCCAATCATTGTCCACTAAAGTGTAACTTAGTAAATTGATAGTGTGTGTATCTTTTATCATTTTATGAGTGTAATTTTAGTCCACAAAAGTGTAATTTTAGTCCAAAAAAGTGTAATTTTAGTCTACAAATGTGTAACTTTAATCCACAAATGTATAAATTTAGTCTACAAAAGTGTAATTTTAGTCCACGGAAGTGTAATTTTAGTCCATAAAAGTGTAATTTTAATCCAAATGTATAACTATAGTCCAAATTTGTGTATGTTTAGTCCAAATTGTGTAATTTTAGTCCAAATTGTGTAATTTTAGTCCAAATTTCTGTAACTTCAGTCCAAATTGTTCTAACTTTAGTCCAAAAGCGTAACTTTAGTCATTGAGAAGATAACCTTAGTAGAGATAAATGTAACTTTAATGAAGACAAGTGTAATTTTAAAGGAAAAAAGTGTAATTTTAACAGAAAAAAGTGTAATTTTAACGGAAAAGTGTAATTTTAACCCGAAAAAAAGTGTAATTTTAATAGAAAAAAGTGTAATTTTAACGGAAAAAAAGTGTACTTTTAACAAGGAAAAAACTGTGATTTTAACAAAAAAAAAGTGTAATTTTAACGGAAAAAAGTGTAATTTTAACCGATAAAGTAATTTTAATAGATCCTAAACCACACAATACCAAAAGAAAATTTTAAATATGAAATTTGGCAAATATATATAACAAGACGGATATTAACAAAGTGATATCAACAAGAAAAAAGTAAAAAATGAGATTTCATAACTAATAGATTTAGTACTATAATTTTAACCTGAAAAAAAAGTGTAATTTTAACACAAAAAAGTGTAATTTTAACGGGAAAAAGTGTATTTTTAACAAGGAAAAAACTGTGATTTTAACCAAAAAAAAGTGTAATTTTAACGGAAAAAAGTGTAATTTTAACGAAAAAAAGTGTAATTTTAACCGATAAAGTAATTTTAATAGATCCTAAATCACACAATACCAAAAGAAAATTTTAAATACGAAATTTGGCAAATATATATAACAAGACGAATATTAACAAAGTGATATCAACAAGAAAAAAGTAAAAAAATGAGATTTCATAACTAATAGATTTAGTACTAAAATCAAACTATAATTTGTAAGAATGTCAATAACCGGAAAAAAAAAAAAGACCAAAACATCAAAATTGAAAAAAAAAAAAAAAAACGGAAATGAAAAAAAAAACGGGTCAATGAAAATTGATCTATTTTAGTAGATCTAAGATTAAAATAAAAAAAAAACTCACAAATTTGAAACAATATTATATAGCAAGACGATATAAGGAGAAAAACAAAATAATAAAAAGAACACCCAAACATCAAGTTAAAAAAAAAAAAAAATATTAAAAAATGACGTCGGGGCGGCGGCGGCGATGGCGGTGGTGGTAGCGGTGGCGGCGGCTGGCGACTGTGGTGGTTTCCGGTGGGTGGTGGTAGGTGGATGGTGAATGAGGAAAAGATGAGTAAATGATTTATTTGGATTTTTTGGGTTTTTTTATTTGTTTGGTTTTTTGGGTTTTTTTTTCTTGGTTTTTTTTGGAGAGAATATGGAGAAATGAGATATAGAGAGAGAATAAGGAGATGTGATAATGAGTTGATGAATGAAAGATGAGGAGGATTAATGTAGTTAATGAGAAAATTAGAGCATTAACCTTAATTTTTGGGTTCTCATCTTAGCCCTCAATTTCCAAGATCCAATGGCCCATAATGGGACTTATGGACTCAAATGTAAGAGGAGGACTCATTTGATCTTATTACTATATATATATATATAGGGATCATGTAAGTCCACCTTTTTTGGTTGAGTCCATAAGTCCTAATCTAGGCCATTAGATCAAAAGAATGAAGGGCCAAGATTAAAAGAAAAAAACAAACCATCCTATAAAAGCACAAAAACCCTAATTATTCTCACAAACCCTACCACCTCTCTCTCTCTCTCTTCATTTTCCTCCCACTTCTCTCTAAATTGTCTCCCTCTGACTCCACCGCCGTCCGTCACCACCAGCCCCTCGCAGCCGCCACTCTCATTCTTCTTCTCCCTCCTTCACGGCACCACCACCAGTCACCTCCTTATCTCTCCTTCCCGGCACCGCCAGTCTCCCTAGACGACGACCCACCCCCGTTCACGGACCACCAGAGACGACGACCCACCTTCTCTTTTCTATCACCACCGACAACAACCACAACAACCACAACAGTCCTCCCTCGCCGTGGTCGTCCCTCCTCTCCTCAACCGCTGCCTTTTCCCTTCTCGTTTTTTTTTTAATTTTTTTTCAGATCTGAAAAAATTTGTTGTTGGTGGTGGTTGGTGATGCGGTGGTTTCAGTCGTGGTGGGTAATGATCTGGCTGCCGCCTATTCCCTCCTCCTTTGTCTTTTTTTTTCAAATGTAGGTGGTGGTGTTGATGGTGGTGCCGTGGTGGGTTTTTCATTTTTTTTTTTTTTTTTTTTTTTGGCCGCGTGGAGGAAGGTGTCAATCTTTTTTTTCTTTTTTTTTTTTCAGATCTGAAATAATAAGTGGCTTGGGTGGTTGTTGCGGTTTGGAGGTGGTGGTGGTGCTGTGGTGGTTGGGACAGGAGGTGATAGGATGATGGTGGTGGTGGTGGTTGACAAAGAAAGTTAGTAGTATAAAGTTACATTTTCGGGACTTAAGTTACAAATTTAAGTACTAAAGTCACAAATTCAAGGACTGTAGTTACATTAGTCGGACAATAAAATTACACCTTTGTTGGCTAAACTAACAACTCATGGCTAAAGTTACATTCTTTAAAAACAAAAGTTACACTTGAAAGGACTAAAGTTACAATATTAATGTATATTAACTCAAATTTTTACATTTAAACAAGCATACGACTAAAGTTATGATTCTAACGACTAAAATTACGACTTCAACAACTAGAGTTACACTTAAAAAGTAGGTAAAGTTACACCCATAAAAGTTGTAAATTTAAATTTTTACTTAAGAAACATCATAGAACTAAAGTTATACCTTCAATGACTAAAGTTACACTTAAAAGGGGTAAAGTTACACTCATAAAAATTATAAATTCAATTTTTTACTTAGAAACATCATACAACTAAAGTTACACCTTCAACGGCTAAAGTTACACTTTAAAGGGCTAAAGTTACCCTCATAAAAGTATATAAAAACAAATTTATACATAAAACCACCCTACAACTAAAGTTACAACTTAAACGACTAAAATTACACTCGTAAAACAATAAAATTACATATTCTTTTGTTAAAATTACATAAATCAAATTTCTAAATTCAAAATTTTATATACACAATGACTTTAAAATGTTAAAAATACCCTCATAAAGTAATAAATGACTAAAGTTACACTTATCAAGTAGTAAAGTTACAGTCAGAGAATGATTGGCTAGGAATAGGACTTATGGACTCAACCAAATTTGTGGACTCACTGACGAACTACTATATATATATATATATATATATATATATATATATATATATATATATATATATATATATATATATATATATATATATATATATATATATATATATATATATATATATATATATATATATATATATATATATATATATATATATATATATATATATAGGCAAGATCCAGTGAGTCCACCTATATATTTGAGTCCATGAGTCCATAAAACAATATCACGCATTATACAAAACAATATCACGATTTTTTTTTTCGAATTTTTTTTTTTCAAATTTTTTTTTTCGAAATTTTTTTTTTTGAATTTTTTTTTTGGATATTCTCACTTGTACCCCTTAGGTATAAACTAATCCCACTTATACCCTTACTTTTCCGCAAAACCCACTTGTACCCCTCAACTATCTAATTATACATAATCCATGACCATTATACCTTACACCGTCAATATTGACGTTAAGTTACACTGTTAGCTGGCATATTTGTTCTCATCCCCTCCCACTAACATCATTTATTCCCTGCAACATTCAATTTCTTCCTTTCTTCCCTATATACTTCCATCTTTATAACATTCGTTTTTAACCCTTCACCCCATTTCATTTATTAGCCATCTTTATTTACCTATGTTTTCTTCATCCTATTTTCACTTCTTATAATGCTTCTAGTGAATAACCAACTATAAGCACCAAAATTATACAATGTAATAGTAAAATAGTCAACGTTAATGAGAAAACGGAAATTTTTTCAAACAAAATGCTTCACCATTTCCAGCCCAAAAATAAGGAGCAGTAGCAATATTTGACACATTACAATGTTCTCAAGATCTATGCTAATAATGCAAGCTAGTAGATAAAAACTTAAGCAAAAAAAAGGAATGGTGCATTACGCAAAATAAAATCTATTGAATTAGGCAAGAACGATCCATGTTCCTTTCAAGCCGTTGTCTTCCTTTTTGTCCCTTTGCTTGAAGTAGAAGCTTGAGTGCATATTTCCATACATGTAGAAGCTGATTTGGTAATCTTATATAGCATCTGCCCTTTCTCTTTTGCGGTGTACCCTCCTTTACACGTCCTTGTGTTGTGTCCAAAACAATTACATTTCTTACACTTGACTGTAGTAGACCTCTTCCCCTTTCTTTGTTCCCCTGGTTCCCTTCTACGGTTTCTCGAGGGTCTCCCAATTGACCTTTTTAACATAGGTGGTTCCAAGGTAGGAATATCATCAAAGGAAGGCCATTGTTCAGAATCGGGAATAGGATTAATGCATAGGCTATACGCTTCCTTGTATTTCCTAACAGAATACCATTCAGAGACATACTTTTTTGGATCCTTATTAGCCACCAATATAGCTCTAACGGCATGTTTGCAAGCTATGCCACTAATTTGCCATAAACCACAAGCGCAAGTTTTGTTAGACAAAGACACTGAAAATTAAGTCCTACCATCAACTACCTCATCCTTGCCAGGGCCAGAATAATTTGTTTGACATGATCTTGAATTTTTTCTCACCACTTTCAACCACTTCTTTACATTTGGACATATTCCATCATCAGGCCAAGTTTCAGCAACTTGTTGTCGAGTGGCATGCCTCACCATAGCTATTCTTCTTACACCTACATGTATCATCAGGACAGTAATTATTAGATTGCTTTCGTACTCGCATTAGCTGCTCTTAACATCCTACTTGGATTTCTATGCATAAATAACCACCATGTGGAAGGTTGGTTACAGCAATTTCGGGGTGAATCACACATGGATGTTTTGATTGTTTGAGCTAAGATTTCTTATCGTGTTATTTGGATCACATAAGTTTACCTAATGATCTAGTACAGTATTGAATTTTATTTGTCCCTTAGAAATGTACTGGCTATGATTGAGTTAAGTAGTGAAAATAATGATGACAGGAAGTGTTGGCAAAAAAACACACATATTATGAACTAAACTGAGATATAATTGAGTAATTACTCACCTTCAAGTAGGGCTAGTACTGGTAAGCTTCTATGCACTCCTAAGCCCTAATGTGCTATTGAAACTTTCCACAAAGTTTGAAGTGTTCTCGTTAGTTGCTAAGTCCGGATCAAAGCAGTGTTTGGTCCAAGTCTCTTTATCTCCTATGTCAAGTAACCACCTAGCACATCCTGCACCTCCTGCTTTAGCTATTGTTTTAAGAGCTTTATTGAATGTGGACTCAGACGTAGAGTTAACCACTCTTCAAAACAGCTGGTGCATCAGGACACCTGGATATTCCTTCTTAAAGTTACTGCACAAATGTCGAGCACAATACCTCCTACGTGCTTCTGGCCACACAACTTCTAGAGCTGGCTCCACGCCCTATAAGTAACATGAAATAAGAAATGATTGAGTAGTATGTATATTTGAGTAATTACTATGGTAGTATATAAGTTTATAGGTAAGTAAAAGTGCATACTTTCTGTCTGTCTGATATGATAGTCCAGTTAGACCTCTCACTATTTTTTAGAAGTTGCTTCAATTGCCAAAAGAAGTTCATCCAAGTATTTTTGTTCTCGCACTCAACCACCCCTACTGCAATTGGGAATAATTCATTATTGGCATCAAGTGCCACAGCTGCTAACAGAACACCACCATAATGTCCTTTTAAGTGAGTACCATCAACCCCAAGAAGACCTCTACATCCAGCAATGAAGCCCTTAACTTGAGCATCAAATGCCACAAACAAGCTTTTGAACTGAAGAGGTCTTTCTAGAGTGTCCATGTAAGCCCATGTGCATTGAGCAACACTCCCAGGATTTGTCAGCTTAACCATCTCACAATACTTAACCATTATCTTATAAGATTCATCATGTCCACCATTTATCACTTTCAAAGCTGTGTCCTTCATTCTGTACAATGTAGATGACTTCATTTCCAGCCCATATCTGGTTCTTAGTAGATCTTGAAGTGAAGTGGCAGGAATATCTGGGTTTGCTCGTATATCGTCCATTAGTTTAGATGCAACCCAGGGAGCATTGGCCATAGGATTATGATTTTTCACCCCTTTACACTCATGATCAGGATTATTTATCGACTTTATGGCCCAAGTTATGTTATCTGGTAGAATACTTGCATGAATTCTCCAATCACAATCAAGGGTGGCACATTCCGCCGTGTACCTCTTTGAGTCTGCCTTAAGAACGACGACAAAGAATCCTTCTTGAATGCAAAAATCTCTTAAGACACCTTTGAAATGCTCCTTATCCATGAATAGCATCCGTGGCCTTAGTTTAATTGACCCAAACTCTGTGTCCTCGAACATCTCACCATTTGCATAAACTCGAGAACACTCACCTT
Source organism: Silene latifolia (assembly GCF_048544455.1). Classification (NCBI taxonomy): domain Eukaryota; kingdom Viridiplantae; phylum Streptophyta; class Magnoliopsida; order Caryophyllales; family Caryophyllaceae; genus Silene; species Silene latifolia. The sequence goes on along the minus strand of NC_133532.1, from coordinate 105,098,717 downwards.
CATCCTCAATTATCCACTCATTCTGTTGAAAAGGAACATAGCCGTCATCTATATAATTCAAAGAAGACAAAATACACCCATCTTCCTCCTCTAAATCATTCATGTTGTCCTCCTCTTCTACATCATCACTATCTGACGGCTCATAATGTCGATCTGTTTCATCAGAATCACCATCCTCTTCATGTTGATAAGATACTCTTACGCTCCTTGCTACCCTTGTATCACTCCCTTCTCTGTTTTCTGACAATTTGGTCTTAGGAACATAAATTCCCTTCAATTTCGCTGTAGCCTTGGGCAATTTATACCCCTCATGATTGACAATTGATTGAGTCACACTAACATCACCACTACCAGCACCTTTAACACTAACTTGATTCCTCCTAACTTGTAACTTTTGCCTACCGATAACACCATTAAATGTCAGAGAGCCCAACATAACTTGTGAAGAAATGGTATTGTGGATATTTGGTTCAGCCATGCTTTTGTCATTGTTCATACTATTATTTCTAAGTTGTCTAGCCATTGTAAGAACATGGGACGGGGTAGGGGTTTCACCTATCCAAATATCAATTTCATTCTTGCCCTCATCCTCAAACCTTCTAAACATCTCCATTAAACCCCTATCATCCAACAAAATTACAGAATTATTTTTGTAATCATACCATAGAGATGGATGTTTTGGCAGACGCATATTCGCTTTCTCCGCCTCATCATACAAGTCATTTATCACATCCATTAGAAGTTTCTTATCAGTGTCCTCTACCCTAATTACAACACTTTTACCAGCAAAATGCATATTGATATGAATTGATTCCATTCTGCAAAAAAAAAAAAAAAAAAAAAAAAAAACAGGCAATACACACAATTTAAAGTATAAATCATCAATAAAAAATGACAAAAAGTTCACCCAAAAATACGAGAAAATGAACAGCCAAAATTGATCATACAAACTTGGGATTCACTATAAGATATTCATTACAAATATGAAAAAGATTCAAACTTCACGACTACACAACAATATATAAACAAAAAATACTCTGATTTAATTGATTTTTAACCGAATAAATTCATAATATCTTGCAGTCATGAACGATATATCATATGAAATTGGGGAAAAAACGTAGAAGAAGAGATTACTTACATAATATAGCAAAAGAGGAACAACAAGAGCAACTTGACTACTAATTTGGCAGATTGTTAGATGATAGGATGATTATAAGTGAGAAGGAGGAATAAGGAAGCTCAAGGGTTTTCAAATTCAGGCAGTATGGTTGAGTAAGGGTTTGGACTTTGGAGTGTAAAATAGAGAATGTTCTTTTAATTACCCAAGTGTAACTTAACGTCAATATTAACGGTGTAAGGTAATGGTCACGGATTATGTATAATTAGATAGTTGAGGGGTACAAGTGGGTTTTGCGGAAAAGTAGGGGTATAAGTGGGATTAGTTTATACCTAAGGGGTACAAGTGAGAATATCCCTTTTTTTTTCGATTTTTTTTTTTTTTTAAGTTGTGATATTGTTTAGTATAACGTATGATATTGTACTACAAAACAATATCACGACTTTTTTTTTTTCAAAAACTTATTTTTTCAGCTGTGATATTGTTTAGTATAACGTGTGATACTGTAAGCTGTGATATTGTGTAGCATAACGGGTGATATTATATTACAAAACAATATTACGATTTTTTTTTTAGTATAAGCTGTGATATTGTTTAATATAACGTGTGATATTGTATCATGAACTCACGGACTCAAAAAGATAGGGTGGACTCATGTGATCCTAATTATATATATATATATATATATATATATATATATATATATATATATATATATATATATATATATATATATATAGAGAGAGAGAGAGAGAGAGAGAGAGAGAGAGAGAGAGAGAGAGAGAAGAGATCATGTAAGGCCATGATATATATTGAGTCCATAAGGTCTTTTGTGAGCCATTGGATGGAGGGAGATGGAGGGATGAGATGAACCCACCCAAAGTCATTATACAAGCAAATTAACACACTTTACTAATCCATCCTAATTAACCACTAATTTACTATATATTTGTTTTCTACCCACCCATTTCTCTCTCATCTCACACATTTCACTCTTCTCTTCTCTCAAAACCTAAAAAAAAAACCCAAAAAATCCAAATAAATAAAAAACCCAAAAAATCCAAATAAATAAAAAAAACCCAAAAATCCAAATAAATAAAAAAAACCCAAAAAATCCAAATAAATCAAAAAATCCAAATAAATCAAAAAACCAAATAAATCATTCATTTCTCTCTTCCTCATTCACCACCACCCACCACTATCCCACCCGACACCACCCACCGCCCACATCCACCGCCACCTCCACCACCGCCGTCGGTAATTATATAAACTCGTTTTTTTTTTTTTTTTTTTTTTTTTTTCAGATTTTGCGTCTCGGTTTATTTTCGTCACTTTTTTTTTTTTTTTTTTTTTTTCTTTTCTTTTCGATTTTGTGTTAAATTAGTTGTTTGGGGTCGGTTGATTCTATTTCTTAATTTTTGTTAGTTTTTGTTGTTATTTATTCTTTTCAAATCTATTCTTATTATACGTTTTTTAAATAAAAATTTCGGGTTTTAAATATCGTTTTTTTTGGTGATGTACTTTTTTTCAACTAAGATCTACTAAAATATTGACTAAAGTTATACAAATAAGGACTAAAGCTATACAAAAATTGACTAAAGTTATACAAAAATGAACCAAAGTTATACAAAAATAGACCAAAGTTATACAAAAAAAGACTAAAGTTATACAAAAATTGGACTAAAGTTATACAAAAATTGGACTAAAACCAAAGTTATTCAAAAATCGACCAGAGTTATACAAAAATGCACCAAAGTTATACAAAAATTGGACTACAGTCATACAACAATGGACTAAAGTTATACAAAAATTGGACTAAAGTTATACAAAAATGAACCAAAGTTATACAAAAATGAACCAAAGTTATACAAAAATGGACCAGAGTTATACAAAAAATGCAGCGAGTTATACAAAAAATTGGACTAAAGTTATACAAAAAATGAACCAAAGTTATACAAAAATGAACCAAAGTTATACAAAAATGCACCGAGTTATACAAAAGTTAGTCCATTTTTGTATAACTCTCGGTTCATTTTTGTATAACTCCTGTTCATTTTTGTATAACTTTGGTTCATTTTTGTATAACTTTGGTTCATTTTTGTATAACTTTAGTCCATTTTTGTATAACTTTGGTGCATTTTTGTATAACTCGTGCATTTTTGTATAACTCTGTTCATTTTTGTATAACTTTGGTTCATTTTTTGTATAACTTTAGTCCAATTTTTTGTATAACTCTCACGCATTTTTGTATAACTCTGGTCCATTTTTGTATAACTTTGGTTCATTTTTGTATAACTTTGGTTTATTTTTGTATAACTTTAGTCCAATTTTTTGTATAACTTTAGTCCATTGTTGTATAACTTTGGATCATTTTTGTATAACTTTAGTCCATTGTTGTATCACTTTAGTCCAATTTTTGTATAACTTTAGTCTTTTTTTGTATAACTTTGGTCTATTTTTGTATAATTGTAGTCCAAATTTGTATAACTTTAGTTCAAAATTGTATAACTGTAGTCCTTATTTGTATAACTTTAGTCCTTATTTGTATAACTTAAGTCCAAATTTGTGTAATTTTAGTCCAAAATTGTATAACTTTATTTCATAAGAGTATAACTTCAGTCATAAAATGTATAACTTTAGTCATAAAATGTATAACTTTAGTCATAAAATGTATAACTTTAGTCGTAAATAGTAAAAAAATCAAACAATAAAAAAAATAAAATCAAAACATAACACAAATCATAAAATCAAACAAATAAAAAAACTTGAATAACAATAATAAAAACCAAATAACAATAATAACAATAACAAAACAAAAAACCAAATAACAATCACAAAAAACCAAATCTAAAATCTAAATAAAAAACCAAATAACAAAACCAAATTTAAATATCGTGTGTATAACTCTAATGCACGCAGTGTATAACTTTAATAGACAAGATGTATAACTTTAGTCCAAAAAATCAAATAACAATAACAACCAATTAAAAAAATAAAAACAAAAAACCAAAACAAAAACAAAACAAAGAACAAAGAACAAAAATAAAACAAAAAAAAGAAAAAAAAGAAAAGAAAAACGCAGTACTGGCGGAGGAAGGAAGGAAGTAACAAAACAAAGAACCAAAACCAAAAAATTAATAACCAACAAAAACAAACAAAACAAAACAAAACAAATCTGAAAAATCAAAACCAAACAAAAATCAACAAACCTAAAATAAGTGAACCGTTCACGTGTGGTTTCTAGTACAAATGTTACACAAGTGCTAAAACTTTTTGACAACTCACCTGAATGTTAACATTCCTAAATGACCAAGAGCAAATAAATACGAAGTATAACAATTTTAGTAGCTCACTCAAACAATAACAATTTTAACATAATTAACTAAGCAAGCAAGCTACCATCTGCAAATTCGACCCATAAAAAAAGGAGAAAAGGAGGGAGGCGGCATATGGCGGTGGTGGTTTGTGCAAGCAACCTTCGGATCCGGCGAGAAGGTGGCGGCACGAGCAGATGTGTGTGGTAGTGGTGCGGTGGTGTTGGTGAATGAGGAAGGGACGGCCGCGTGTGGGTGGTTCGGTGTGGTGTGTGGGGGGTGGTGGTGGGTCGGGTGTGGTGTTTGGAGGAGGGGTGGTTTTGGGTTTTTTTTTTGTTGTTTTAGTTTGGTGCGGTGTGGTGCGGCGTGGTGGAGTGCGGTGGAGTCGGGATTGGTTGGTGGTGTTGGCGGGTCTGCTGGTGTGTGGCGGGTTGTGGGTCGGGTGTGGTGTGTGGTGGGGTGGTGGTGGGTCGGGTGTGGTGTTTAGAGGAGGGGTTATTTTGGGTTTTTTTTTTTGTTGTTTTAGTTTGGGTTTTTTTATCAACCTGTTTTTTTTTTGTTTTTGTTTAGAGAGGGTGGGAAGAAAATGAGAGAAAAAGAGTGAATGTGAGAAATGAGAGAGGATGAGTGAATGAGGAAGTGAGTTGGGAGATTAGAATGGTGGTAGAGTTATGACAACACATTAGGTAGAGTTATACACATTAGGGAAGGAGATTAGGGAGGGAGATTTGTAGCCCTCCATTGAGATGTAATCTCATCCCTCCATCCCTTCCATCCAAAGGCCCTTATAAGGACTTAGGGCCTTATATGATAGGAGGACCTTAGAAGAACCCTTCTCTCTCTCTCTCTCTCTCTATATATATATATATATATATATATATATATATATATATATATATATATATATATATATATTTATATATATATATATATTGGATTTAGTGATTTTGGTTAACATGGTGAATTTGTGAGTTGGGGAATCTCAGCCACTAGATTATATTAGAGATGAGTGGTCAAGATCAAATCTTACATGTCATATAAAACCATTGTCATTTACTTATTTTCTCTTTTTTCTAATGTTATTTTTTTTTTTTACTTTAGTTTTGTTTCCTCTTTTTTTTACCTCGTGTTATTATGCTTTTTTTTACCACTTTGATTTTTGTTTTCTCTTATGTTTTTCTTTAATTTACTCATTATGTTACCTTTTTTTCTTTTTCTTTTTGTACCGGATTTTTTTTACTTGAAATTTTTTTTACTCTTATTTTTTTTTACCTCGTGTTATTATGCTTTTTTTTTTACCTGGATTTCTTTTACGACTTTGATTTTTTCCTCTCTTTTTTTTTACCACATGTTGTGCTGTTATTGTTATTCCGCTGTTATTGTGATGTTATTCTGCTGTTACTGTGAATTTTTTAACGACTTTGATTTTTTTTTTCTCTTTTTTTTTACCACATGTTATTGTGCTGTTATTGTTATTCCGCTGTTATTGTGATGTTATTCTGCTGTTACTGTGAATTTTTTTACGACTTTGATTTTTTTTTTTACCACGTGTTATTGTGCTGTTATTCTACTATTATTCTGCTGTTATTGTGATATTTTTTTTACCGCATGTTATTGTGCTATTATTCTGGTGTTATTGTCATGTTATTCCGGTGTCACTTAGATTTTTTAGTACTTTGATTTTTTTACTCTTTTTTACCACATGTTATTGTGTTGTTATTCTACTGTTATTGTTATTCCGGTGTTATTGTGATGTTATTCTGTGTCACTTAGATTTTTTTTACTACTTTGATTTTTTTACTCTTTTTTTACCACATGTTATTGTGTTGTTATTCTGGTGTTATTGTGATGTTATTCCGGTGTCACTTTAATTTTTTTACTCTTTTTTAACACGTGTTATTGTGTTGTTATTCTGGTGGTATTGTTATTCTGGTGTTATTGTAATGTTATTCCGGTGTCACTTTGATTTTTTTTAACTTCTTTGACTTTTTATACTCTAATATTATTTTACTGTTATTCTGGTGTTATTGTACTTGGGGTCTTTTGTTTGAAAGGCAGAATTGGATGGATGGAATCTATGTTACTCAAATACGGATAGAAGTATGTACAGAACTATTTGTGTGTCATACCGACATACCATATCTGAAAGTTGATAATCAGACATGGGCAGGTATATAAAGATTAAAGAGACCTAGTAAGTAGTAACATAAAATTTGGGCAGGTATACAAATCTTAAATTAAACAAACCTCGAGTCTTCCACAAGTTATAACTCATTTTAGTCATGTACATAGCTTCTGTTGAGCAAACTATACACTGATAAACACTAGAGTCTACAGAAGAAGAAATTGAAGATGAAGGCTTCTAATCCGTCACCAGCGCCGGTGAATCCAACGACAAGGAGATATTGTCTATCGCCATTACTGTACTCGTCTCTTGTTTTCATCATCTTTCTCTCTGTTTTGTACAGCCAGGATATTCCCGGCACATTGTTTTCACATTATTTTTGATCTGCCCCTTGAACAAGCTCTTGATGACCCCATTATATTGTACAACTATCTAAGCTACGTAGATCTTGGGATTTCGATAGTAGATGGTATTCATTTGATTGTTCCAAGTTCATATTGTATAAAAATTGTTTTACCAAAATAACCCCGAATTATAAGTAGGCATTCAATCGAACCCGTATTGCCCTTTCGCTTAAAATCGTTGGTTATATTAGCATCCAGAAAAAAGAGAACAAATAATTTGATGTCTTGAGAATATACCCAACAACATACAGTCAAACGCCAATTTTTTTCTTGTCTTTGAATACATTTTCTTCAATCCAAGATTCCATCTCCCATAATACATTTTCAATCAGCTAATCGCCTCACCATCAAAAGAAGCTCAATTCAAACCCAGATTCGACACCGAAAGCGAGTGCGAAACCTGATCAGCACCAAAGCAGACCTCCGCTACAACATTACCACGACTCCATCTTTTATTCACCTGCTGCTCCTTCAATTGTCGGAGCCTTATTCGAATCACCAGTAGTACCAAAACCAAGCCAGAGGTACAGTAAACACCATCATTAGCACCACCATATTCCCCGTCACCAGCATGACAAATCACCAATTCACCTGGACAACAAAAGACCACCATCAGACCAATTTTAAGCACCACCGGGACAACTAGCGAGTTACTACTATTGCAATTTGTTTTTTCACCAACTTCCCAGCCAACGTAATACAATACACATTCTTCCAAACAATTGAATCAGATAAACAAAGGCAAAATAAGAATAAAAATAAAAAAGATATAAAAGGGGGAATTTAATACTACCTTTGAGCAAACTGATGAATCTTAATGTGTTTTTGAGAGATTAAAAAACGTCGGATCTTTAAAATTCAACTAAAACATACAAAAAAGTTATAAAATCACAGAAAAAAATCTATCAATCACACTAATTGGAAATCAAAACAAAACAATGAATCAGTAGAGTAAAATGGAGAGAAAGTTACCGAAAAAGAACATCGAAAGCAACATAAGTTCTAGCATGACCAATATGACTCAAATCATAGGCAGTAACACCACAAACATACATCCCAACTTCATCAAGATCGTTTGGGGCAAACACTTTCTTTGTCTTCGTTTGTGTGTTGAAAAGCTTCAATAGCCGCTTTTTCGGATTTGTGGTTGTGGTTGAGGTTGAGGTTGAATTTTCGTCCGCCATTGTTATCCTGGGTTCCAATGGGGATATTCGTGTAGGCTCCTTATCAATTGATTGTTTACTGGGATTGGAGAGACTATCGAGAGTCTATTTTTCGGGCGTTTATTTGTTGAGTCAATTAATATCAGCCGTTGATCTTAGCCTATTTAATGGTTTAGATTTTCAAACTCACAACTCACCGTAAGAACCAAACTCACGAGATCCCGCCTCTATATATATATATATATATATATATATATATATATATATATATATATAGAGAGAGAGAGAGAGAGAGAGAGAGAGAGAGAGAGAGAGAGGTTCAAATGAGTCCTCCTAAAATGGTGAGTCCCTAAGTCCTCATCTAAGCCATTAGATCTTCTAAGATGGATGGTTGAGATTTGTAACTTCTAAGTAATTTTTGGAATGAAACTTTAATGTTTTATAAGTAAAACTTTAATTTGTGAATATAACTTTAATTCTTTATAATTGTAACTTTAAGTTTTTAAAGTCATTTTGTAAATTAAAATAAAATTTTATGGATTTTTGAATATAACTTTAATGTTTTACGAGTGAAATTTTAATGCTTAAAATGGTAACTTTAATTTTTTTAGATTATTTCTAATATAAAAACTTGAATTTATAAAATAATATAATTGTGATTAATATTTATTTAATTTAACTGATTTTTGATTGTAACTTTAATGGTATACGATTGCAACTTTAATGACTAAAAATGAAACTTTAATTTTTTTTTTTAGGTTATTTCTAATAAAAAAAATTATAATTTATGTAATAATGTAATTGTGACTAAAATTTATTTATTTTCACTGATTTATTAATGTAACTTTAACGTTTTACGAGTGTAACTTTAACAGATAAAAGTGTAACTTTAATATTTTTAGGCCATTTCTAATATAAAAATTTAAATTCATATAATAATGTAATTGTAACTAATATTTATTTAATTTTCACTCATTATGAATGGAACTTTAATTTTCAATGACTGAAACTTTAATGGTAAAGAATGAAACTTTAATTTTTCTTAGGTCATTTTCAGTTTAATAGTTTGCATTTATGTAATAATGTAAAACTTTGTAATACGCTTGTAACTTTAATTGTCTACGAGTGGAACTTTAATGGTATACAAGTCAAACTTTAAATATATATTTATTTTATGTAATTTTAATAGTTGAATATATAACTTTATTAAAGTCCATCAACCGTCATCGTATCGTCATCGACACCGCCAACCACCAACCACCAACCACGGCCCCTTACCTGACCTACCACCAACACCCACCCCAACCACCACCACACCACGACAGAGATCTGAAAAAGAAAAGAGAAAGGATAAGGAAATAGGCGGCAGCCTTCACCAACCGCTACCAACATCGACCACAACCCCCCACCTGACCCACGACATAAATCTTAAAAAAAAAAAAGGACAAAAGATGAGGACGACAACCACCCTTACAACCAAACCCACGTCCACCACCACGCCTCTAACCACCACTACCACCAACAACCTAAAAATAACAACTCGGAAAAAAAAACAGACGACACAACCAACACCAAACAGCCACTACTAACCACCACTCAGATCTTAACAAAAAAAAAGAGAAAGGAGAAGGGAAAGAGGCGGCGGAACCACCAATACCCACCGCATCTCCAACCACGCACCAACCGCACACATGACCCCCCACCACCACCAACAAACTTATTTCTCAGAACTGAAAAAAAAAGGAAAGTGGCGGCACGATAAAGGCGGCATGGCAGGCGCTTTATTGGTGTGGGATGTGTGAGTGGCGGCAGTGGTGGGGGGTAGCATTGGTGGCGGTAGTTGGAGTTAGTGGATGAAAATCAGAGGGAGAGAGAAGATGAGAGGAAGAGAGAGAAGTGAGAATGTGAGGCAGTGAAATGTGAATGATATAAGAGTTTAGGGTTTGGGAATTTTTATATCCCAGCCCTCTATTTTGCTCTAATCTTAGCCATCCAATTTTTAGATTCAAAGGCTTAGATTAGGACTCAAGGACTCACCTTAATAAGGAGGACTCATTTGATCTCAATTCTATATATATATATATATATATATATATATATATATATATATATATATATATATATATATATATATATATATATATATATATATATATATATATATATATATATATATGAATGGGATCATGTGAGGATACAATATCTTTTTGAGGATTGAGGATTCGTTATAATATCGAGGTTTTTCAATACAATATCACAGGTTATTCGATAAAATATCACAAAAAAATATAGTACTGTAGTGAAAAAAATAATTTTTTTTAAAAAGAATTTCTTTTGGCAAAGGTCGATTTTTTCGTGATATTGTATTGAAGAACCTGTGATATTGTATTCACTAATTCCCAATTCTCAAATATTTAGGAGTTCTCACCGGATCCCGACTCTCTCTCTCTCTCTCTCTCTCTCTCTATATATATATATATATATATATATATATATATATATATATATATATATATATATATATATATATATATTTTCAAATTTTGATATAATCCTTCCCTCCCGGTTAATCGTTGGTTATTTTCCATTTTGGAACGTGTTAGTCAATTGTTACCTCTTTCTATTATTGGTAAGGTTTACACGATTATGCAAGTGGATATGTGAGAGAATTCAATTATTTATCATTATTTTCTCTCCTTTTTGTCATTTCATTGATATTTGTGTAAAAATGAATCAAAAACAAATGACTGAGACGCATGGAGTATAATTTAAATTTCTTTAATCACATTGTGGCATTTGCAAAATATTAGCATTAGTGTCTGTGATCCACCTCTTACGTTGCCTTATTTTCCAAATTTTGCAAGGAAATTAACAAACTAACAACCCACATTCACACTGCTTGCCGCCGTGAGTGAGAATTTTTTTTTTTCACTTGATAGCTTTAAGAGCACAAGCTATGCAAAGAATAACCCATACCTATCGGCAACAAAGTGCAACCGTATTAGACTCACTACACAAACTGGAAACTTAGATGATATATACCACTAACATAGTAAATATACGACATATACAACCATAAAACATACATTATAAAGAGCATTCTAAGCTAAAGGATTGATATCCACCTTCTCCTATCAACCTTCTCTCCAACCTTCTCCATTTATCCTCTCACAATCAATAAGTTAATATATATCATGTGGGGTTGAATGTCAAGTGGACGGAGCCAAATATATTATTCTCTTCTATTCTACATAACCTTCCCTTTTCCTTTTGACACAAATATTAATGAAACACACTACCATCATACAATTAAATTTGGACCACACAAATACATTACCCTACCATACAATTAAATTTGGACCACACAAACAATTCCTAAAAAATAGAAATACGGAAGATATTGTGAATAGACAAAAAAAGGAAATAGGGAGGGTTATTCAGAATTTAAGGGATTATATTTTTAAGCGGGCATTAGAGGAGAAGGTAGATATAGCAATTCTCTTCTAAGATAAAGCTAAATATACATGGAACAAATAATGATGAAGATTAAGGGCCAAGATATATAACGATTACTGATTTTTACCACATCAGAATTAATAGTTGTGCTTGTTTTGTATCCATGTATTATCCCGGGTGCCAACAACTGACTCTCAATTTCACACACATGTGACAATCTTATATCAAGAGCGCACTAAGAACCGATGATGCTCTAGATTTCGGTCCCATGATTGTCCATTTTCCCTGCTCCAAGGACCCCAATGCTGGTCTTGTTGCCCATGTTTGGCGTGGTAAAGTAAAGAGATGATTCATTGTCGAATATCGGGTGCTGTTGTTGGTGCCCGATATAAGGGTGACGGTGGTAAGTGTAGGGGTAGTAGGTGAGAAAGAGAAATTTTTCGAGCATGACGCCACCATCGGCCCATATCAGAGACGTTGGTGTAGCGGTCAAGAATGCGTTATATGTTGTTAACACAGTTGTTACGGAAGTAGGGTATATCACCATTAGTAGTTCTGCTTCACATAAACAAAACAGTGAGCCAAGTTTCTCAAACTTAAACAGCATCATAAATATGTCGGATCTTACCAAATTGACATTTGACTTGAGATATTAGCACAATGTGATCAATTGATCATACTGCTTAACCGAAATCAAAATTGAAGAATTCCTTACTTTTCATATTCAACATTTATGTCGATATTCAATATTTTGCACACAAACTTTTCTTAACCTCATTAGTAATCCTTTTGAAAACATCATGACATGATCACATGATATCATAATCAATACTGGAAAAGGTTGGTTATACAACCAATAGGTACTTCCTCTTATCGCAAGCTACTGAAGCCCATGTAAAAGGTTGATTTAAAGTAAGAAACACTTCGTAAGAACAAAGCTAATCAGAGTAACAATCGATTAAATACTTCAATCAAAATTAATGGCACAATATATGAGTAATAGAATAAACCTTCAGTACTTGGACTCACCTTTATGTGCTGATTTGCAATTACAGAAAGGAATATTTTGTACTGAGAAACTTAATTATAAAATTGCTTATACCCAATATAAATTCAACAATAGACCTTCATCTTCCTTTCGTGTCTCTGAGAGACCTAATTTCTTTCTCGATCTGTCTATCTATGAATTCAATCTTGCACTACCAAGCATGATGCAAAACTGTTGTATATGTCATTCATTGTGTTCACACATGTGTTGACATCCTCTTGTTTTACACAATTTCATAAATTCTTCTCCAATATACGGACAAATAATCAAAATCATCAGTACACACACACACACACACACACACACACACACACACACACACACACACACACACACACACACACACACACACACACACACACTAACTAAATTACTCTGTACATAATCGCCTACTATTAAGTAGCGATAGAATTCATGCAAAATACGGAGTAACACATAAAAATATAAGCGATTACAGGGGAAAACAAATCAGAATATGATGATAATTACTAAAAAAGAAAACGTAAATTGAATAACCAAATTACACAAAATATAAACCAAAGGAACCATATAACAAAAGCATACATGCCCGGTTTTACAACCATAAACAGTTGCAGATAGGTCATCAAAAATTTATAGAGAAGTTGGATGTGAAACTTTGGGGAGAAATGTTAGGAGGTGAAATTCTATTGTCAAACTAAGGGAGAAACTAAGCGTCTGCAAATGATTCAAGGGAATTTATAAGCTATTTAAAAAGGGTTGTGATAAATTCACGGGGAGATACTACTAGGACACATGATTTATTGTTCATTTGACCATTTTGCCCTTTAACTTTCAACATTGTCAACAGCAGTGTAACTTTCTTTTTGTCGTCCTTCTATCATGATTAACAAGTACATTATTTACACCAAAATCAATCACAATAGATTAAACCATCATTTAGTGAAACTTCCATTAAAAGGTAGGCCAAATTAAAACTCCTTGCTCAAAATAGTTATGTTTCCTCGTAATTCTAGAGGAAAAAACACTATTATTTCTTGTTTTCCTCAAATAAAATCTGAACTTACAAAAAACTCATTGCTAATACAAGTAATTATGCACTTTCAAATACACCATTTTGAATATTAGCCTGGATATAAGAGGCAATAGAATCGGAATCAAACCGTAAGATATGCTACCGATTCCGCCTTCTTGTTGTACACTAACCCACTACTCCGCATCTCGAAGTAGTTCTTCTCCAAATAATTCAAAGATTATAACATGACAATCCATACAAATGGGATATATTGCTATTTTTTTTGTATCTGGGTTTTGACTTTTGATAAATCGATCTGGGTTTCGAAGTAAAGAAAATCCCATAAATTATCTGTTGTCGTACTTGTTGGTTTTGTTAAATTGATTAGAGGAAAAATGAAAAATTCTGGGTAAACGGAGAAATCAAATAAAGAAGCATGATGTAGTGGATGGACCTCACAAATGCACGTTACAGTAGACTATTGGTGTATTTTTGCAGTGCGCAAAACTCAGAGGGCAAATTTGTCAATTCGTGTGGCCCAGGCATTCTCTCCCGCGAATTTAGAGTTACCCTTAAAAAAATCTCAATGGCTACAAAAGAAGTTGAAGAGGCGACGTAATGGCAGAGTTGAAGAGTTGTAGTGAAGAACTAAATGAAGTGGCTTAATTAATTTTATTTACTTGTGTCTTTTCTTTTTCAGCTTACAGTTCATCTTTCATGTACTTATTGGTAGAGCTAGTAGATGAATGGTAGTGAGGTATGAGGTAATTGGGTAGCTTTGATGATGCCACGTAACATTAGTAACTTTGTATGTCTTGCCTTTTTGTATTATTTATAGATAGATAGATATTATAAAAAGTCAAACTATGGATTATATTGAGGCACGTGTCATCATTATCTAATTAGCATCTAAGCAATTTCAATACCCGAGACTTGGGTGCAAGTGGTGTGCACTTTCATCTGCCTCACCCAAACTGTTGATCTCCTTCCAACATTAAATTAAAACCAGAATTAACACGACAATAATGACCATGAAGATGACAAGTTGGCCCTTACCGTTTCTCATAGTTATGCAATTACTTTGGTATATAAGTGGGGATTCTCACTTATAAAAACACCATTTGTGCTAAGTATAACTCTTTCTCTTTTGATTTTCTATTACCTCTTTTCGTAATACGAGTACTATTTATGATCATAGTTTTTCTTTGATATGATGAAAGTTTGATGTTAATTGTGTTTATCTCATTTATATCTTTTATCCTACATATATTTTCTCATTTGTTTTTTGGGGTATCCGTTTTTGAGCATGGAGTATAAAAATAAAGGTTTGGTTGAATCAAAGGACGATATGATAATCATTAATCACTAACACTCATATGATGCGGTCTCACAATAAGACCTCTCACATAATAGGTGATTACTTTTTCTCTTTGTTTTTCCTTTTTTTTCTGTTAGTTACTTTTTCAGTTTGTCTGATAATACTTTTATATGAGACGGATTTACACGAGACTTAATAATTAGCATATTGTGTATCTTTGACATAACATGCTAATCTAATAATTGTAGGGACCATGAAGAAACTACAAACTATACAATATGAGTCACTTAGTATATGTTGTTTACTTCGTATTAGTTTATTTATACAATCGTAGTCCAACAAGCTAGCAAAAGGAGAATACTGCGTGATAAACATGTAGACAAACAAAAGCCAAAAGCCACATTGAGTACAACCAAAAGCGAGATAGTAGTACCAACGCAGCAATAGAACAAATATCTCTAAGCAAACAGTTTAGAATAACACAACTATGGAGCCAGGATAAATCATGCATGGGTAGCAATATGTTATAATGTGTATGCAAATATTTATAGATTTTACAAATTTACGATGGTGTGATTTCCAAGTAGACGTGCACTACTAAAAATCCAGGCAACTACAACGCCCCTTTAACAACGCTTATTCACGAAAATCACCATAAGACGTTGTAGAACGGATGGCGCGAATTTTACTAAAATTATTTACAACAGTTATGGTTAGATAACCGTTGTTATAAGTTTTAACAACGGGTCAAACATGCACAACCGTTGTT
This sequence comes from Silene latifolia, assembly GCF_048544455.1. Taxonomy (NCBI): domain Eukaryota; kingdom Viridiplantae; phylum Streptophyta; class Magnoliopsida; order Caryophyllales; family Caryophyllaceae; genus Silene; species Silene latifolia. Next base: position 105,083,006 of record NC_133532.1, on the reverse strand, counting down.
AATAATTTGGCGCAAAATTGGCGCAAAGTTAGTGAAAAGTAATTACAACGGTTATTTTTGAAACCCGTTGTTAATACTTTTTAACAACGGTTTTTGTTTAACAACCGTTGTCAATACTTTCCATACTATAAACCACACAAACACAGATCAGCTACAGCCACAAAACACAAACCTAACACAAACACAAACATACATAAACACAAACACAACACAAACACAAACACACACTTTATCGTCGTCTATTTCTCTCGTTCTCATCGTCGCTTTATCATCACGCCGTCACTGTTGGTTTCATCGTCTGTTACTTTCTCTAATTATCAGATAAATATGCATGGTTTAATTTAGGTTTTGTCATCTCAGTCATTATATTCTTTTTCTAATTATTTCATTTGCATGTGTTTTTATCGATCATTATGTTATTTCTCTAAGTATTATTCGCTTAATTAGTTTTGTCAATGTTGTTTTTCTGCGTTTATTAGCTTGTAAAACAAATTAAATAAAATAAAACAAAGAAGAAGCAATATGATATAGAGGAATAATGCATGATAAACTTAATTAATATATATATATATATATATATATATATATATATATATATATATATATATATATATATATATATATATATATATATATACATAAATTAAAAAATGAATTACATTGATAAAAATGCAATTCTTAGATATCCATAGAGAGTCTTATTCGCTTCTATGATATCCATCCTCTCCTCCTTAGCTATTTGGAGGTTTCGTTCGTGATTGCTATATCGTCATATATAGCCGCAAAAAATTTGCTTTGCTCTGTCAAACCATTTTTTTGCGTCCTTGAGTGCGGATCGAGCATCCACAAGGTAGCTCCTGAAACTGTCCTCGATGTGGAGCAACCGGCGGATGAAACTATTGTTGTCCTCGGTCATAGTAAGAGTCTTACGGATGGTATCATTCATTTTGTTGATGAAGTTTGGAGTTTGTTTGAAAGATTTGGAGTTTGTTTTAGCAGTTAAGGTTTGGAGATAGTGAGATAATGCACTACAACAAATAAGGTAATTGGCGACCATATAAGGCGACTGAGAACAGTCACCATTAAGAATAAAGCGACTAAGGCCCGTCGCCCGCACTTCGTAGCTAGGTTTAGTCGCTTTTGGCGACAGCCTTAAATCGCCAATTTTGGCGACGGAATTTTTAAAGCGGGCGACCGAAATTAAATCGCCAAAATTGGCGATCATGTCATTAGTCGCCTTTTTTAGCGATCACATTAGTCGCCTTTTTACAATCCACGTCATCTCCATATCTTCAGAATTGGCGACTGATTTTGGTCGCCATTTTGGCGACTGATTTTGGTCGCCAAATGCACTGTTCCCCGTCGCCAATGACCCTAAAATTAATTCATGATCAGAAACTTAGCGACGGTTTCCCGTCGCCAATTGCCCAGTATCCGTCGCCAAATTTACATTTTTTTTAGCCTAAAAATCGTTTTTGACCTAGCCAAATACGTAAAAACCTGCAAATAAACCAACACTTCCAGCAGAGAACACATGGGAAGCCAACACAACCAAACTTGATAAAGAAAATCATGTTCCATACACACAACTACGAGTTCTACGAGTTTTGGTCATCTAACATTATCCGGGAATAACATGTTCTCTAAAAAACTACATAACAGGGAAACTTGCTCTCGCTCCACTACCACCTCCATAATTAGGATCTCTAGGATCCTTTGGTTGCGGCGCCACCCGGTGTTGCAATTGGCGAAGAAGGAGTTCATCCGTTCCATTTCCTCCTTCATCCTCCGAATTTCATAATCTCTCTCGGCATCCCGCCTCTCCCTCTCGGCATCCCGCCTCTCCCCGCGGCTAATTGAGCTTGGAGCACACTCACGACACTTGGGGTATAAGGTTGTTGTTGGGAGGAAATTGACCCTCTTCTTCTTGTAGGAGGGTAGAAAATATCCTTTGCCGACCCGGCTCCATACACATCTCCTCTTTGGAACCCCTCAACAAGATCAAACCATAGCTCATTGTCATCAATTTCCGGGTTGTTCTTCCTACGGACAAGGAATTGTTCCTAAAAAATTGATAAAACATTAATGGTTAGAGGTTACTTATCTAAAAATTGATAAAACATATACTTTAAAAAGCTAAGAAATTTTTATTTTTTGACACTTACATATAACTGTTGATCTTTTTCCTTCGCGAAGATCAACTTGCCCTTGCTTGTCTTCTTTGCGTGAGTGTCAACAAAGAGATCAACAATCGTGGGTACCTTACCCTTATTCTTCTTGGTCTTCCGGAAAAAAAACAAGGAAATTGTTACTCAAACATGATAATTAATGAGACTAATTAAATTAGAAGACTATTAAATTAAAAGCTAAGACAAATAACTTACATCTAACACCACACGATCATGAAAAGATTGAGACCCTCCATAATGAGTAGGCTCAACTTTCGCGTCCTTATCTCCTCTTTTCCTGTTGATCTTGTTCCGGGCCGATGCTTCCTTGAACTCAGGACTGTTCCGGTACTTGGTATATTCCTCATATGACGAACCTGTAATCAATAAAATAACAATTATTAATTAATATATTTTCAAAATATGTAATGAATTTTAACTAATTACGGGTATTAAAAGAAACTAAATACCTTTCATGAAAGATGGCGCCTTCTTCCTCTTAGACACGTTATACATGTTGTCCCTTTAACTAATTACGGGTATTAAAAGAAACTAAATATCTTTCAAAATATGTAATGAATTTTAACTAATTAGTGATGTGGTGATGTAGTGTGCGGATGGCGGCGGCGAGTGGTGGCGTCCGGTGGTCGTTGTAGTTGGTGGTGGCGTCGGGTCGTCGGGTTTCTTGGCGATTTTTTTTTTAAGTTGATGATAGAATGAATGAAGGGGACGGGGTGAAGAAACTGGCAAAAAAAAAATATACAGAAGATTAGCGACCGTTTTTTGTCGCCAATTTGGCGACGGGAAATGGTCGCCAAATTTGGCGACTGTTTTCGGTCGCCAAATTGGATAATATTCTGTCGCCCTTGGATTTCATACGGATTTTTGGATAAAAAGGTATAGTCGCCAAATTGGCGACGGGTAGTGGTCGCCCGAGTTTTTTTTTCTGTCGCCAAATTGGCGACTGTAGCATGTCTGTCGCCTTTGTCTTGTTTTCTTGTAGTGATGGAATGGTGGTTGACATAATGCATGTATTTATACTAAGTAATGTGTCGTTTGAGTTGTTTTTTTTAATTAATATATGTTTAGGAAGTTGTGCCATCATATCTCTGCTTCAAATATTATAACCCTTCTCATTCCATATATTGTCCATTCATATGCAGGGATGACAGTAATAATGCATGCATCGGAATTATAACGGGCCGTAATTATGCATGCATCTAGTAATATTTAATTTAATTTTTTTTAAAAACAAACAACAACGGTTATTTAGAAAAAACCCGTTGTCTTTAGTTATAACAACGGTTTTTTATACTGTAACCGTTGTTATAACTTTCCCACCAAAATTTAGTCACCCTTTCCACAACGGTTTTTTATACTTAAAACCGTTGTTAATATTTTTCACAACGGGTTTCTTAAGAAAACCAACCGTTGTTAAAACCTTTTACAACGGACGCTTTAACAACGTCCGCTTTTTTATATAACAACGGTTTTTAACCGTTGTTATAACCTGTATCTGTAGTAGTGGTGTTAGATCAATGTAGATAATTAAGACGTGCCACTATCATCATATTAGTGATATCAATAAAAGAACTATCGGGTTTAATAGTGTAAACGTTTTTTTAAGTCATATTATCTATTAACTAAATGGCTTTTTAAAGGAGACATTCATACTCGATTATAAGTTAGTGTAAACTAATTGTAATGAGCTCAACACTTTCGCCACAAGTACCCACCTAAGAAAACAAAAATAAAAAATTTCACGGGTATTAAAACTAGTTGAACTTCTAAATAGGCAAGCAAACATTTTCAATAAACTCATATGAATTTCATAAGGGAATTTAATTTCCGTAATTTAGATACTTCTATGGAGTTGTAATTCCACAGTTAACCAAACAATATTTGTATCGTTATGCTATTTCTTGATGATTTGTATGTCAAATATCTATGTAACTACATATTATATCTAAGACAATTATGGGGCTGAGTGACTGAGTCTAGTATTGAAAATTTAATTCCCATAAATTATATACTGCCCGTAAGGGTGAAGTCTAGTGATTAAAACTTGGAGGAAATTCTCATAAGAACCAGGTTCAAGCCTCCCTAGAGCGATACACTACAAAAAAACACGGGAAACTGACGGAAAAAATCCGTCAGAAACTGTGACACCCCTCGATGAGGCATCCGAAAGAACTATTAAATCTAAGCGGAAAAATACGAGATTTTTAAAACCTTTAAAAGTTTAAAGTGTGAAATCCACCATAAATGATCAAATGAAAGTGAGAAGTAGGATAATTAAGTTTTACAATTAAAAACGAAGTGCATTGGGGAAAAGATATCCCACGAATAAGTACAAGTCTAAAGATAGGTGAGTCTAAAAAAACGATAACTAAGGTCCAAGGGTCAACGTTCTCGCTAGCTCACACGTCTTCCCCATAATCTGCATCACAAACCTGTCATTCATGTAAACATGAACGCCACAGTCAGTGGGGAGTAACTCAGGGTTCTCCCAGCCACAATATGTCAAAATACAAGTAAACAGGAACTTAATTAAACATATTGATCATGGATCATACTTGAATAATAATGAACCAGGGGTTATAAACGATAATCATAGTGAGATAGGCATGTTGCATTCATAAGGAGATAACCATCGAATCATATAAAGGATATAAATAACGGATCAATTAAATAGGAAATACATGGATGGAAACCATAGCCATTACTTTGAAAATCTCTTCATAAACATTGCACGTGACGTGGCTACCAATGTCGCATTCATACTTATGGCTTGCATCTCACCATAAGAACGAATGGGAACATCAATTCCGGCGATCATATCGCAACTAGAGGCTTGCATCTCACCTCTAGTATCCGATAGGACCAAGACTCTCACAAGCAATCATAAGAGATGTGAACTCTCGTATATAAAGACATACCAATGACCGTAACAAGCAAGACATTTACGTAGTATAGACTCACAAGACAAACCCCTAGACTCCAACCTCCTGGTAGGACGACGATCATAATATGGACCTAGTCTAAATCTGGCCAGACTCTCGGGATGGGCGACACTCGATTCGATATGCGGTGACCTATCCGCATCCAAGACTCGATCCATGACACCTAACCGTGCCCCAAGGTCGAGTAACCCCGAATCGTAACCATGGTACCTAATCGTACGCCAAGGTCCGAAGAGGCGAAACGGTAACCCAAATCGGGAACAATGGCACCTAACCGTGACCCAAGGTCCGAGGATAAAATAAGGAATGTCAAGTCGTCACACAATGTAAACCGTCACACTCGGGTCACAAACAAGAGTATTCATAATTGCATGCTCATCACGTAAACATTTCCAAAATTGATCACTTATTAATCATGGAAAAGATACATGCGTAAATAATTGATCAATATAAGTTATAGACGAAGAAAGGCACTCAGGGGGTCTCAGCCGGTTGTGGGCCGGCGGCCGGTCCACCGGCTGGGACTCCAGGCAAACATGGATTTTCAATAAAACATTCAGAGGGTTCCCAGCCGGTCGGCCGGATGAGACCCATGGTTCCATTTTGAAAAATATTAAAAGGCCAAAAAGTTACAAGGGGTTCCCAGCCGGTCAGGGACCGGAGGCCGGTCGGCCGGCTGAGACCCACGACAACTTTTGAAGAGTTTAACAACATACAGGGGGTTCCCAGCCAGTCCAGAGCCGGTCGGCCGGTCGGCCGGCAGAAACCCACTGTACGCGTGAATCGCCAAATCGTTCCTCAAATCATTTGCAAACAACCACAAATCGTTCCACAACAATTATTTACCTGTCCTAACATGATTCTAACCAAGAAAAACAACATAATGGAGACAGAAATTCAACCAATACGGATCAAAGACAATAAAGAGTGAACCTTTTCCTTAAACATGTGAGAAATGTCATTCAAGTATTCTAATCAACATCCATTCACCACAAATCATGCAAGACAACAAAGTTAACAATCATATGAGTCTAATACTACACAAATCACACAATTTTAACATAAAAGTCGAGTAACCCATCACCGTTACCTTTTTAAGCTCTTAATCTCTAATGAAATCGTCTTACTTGCAAGAATCCACTTCCGGGTCAACTAATCTTTCTCCTAAACATAAGAAAACACAAATTAAGACTAAGAATCGAAACTAGAAAAAGGGTACCATGTATATAATGGCTCGACAGCCCTAATTAAGGAGGAAAGTCGGTTCTTTTCTTAACTAGAAAGATGGAGGGCGATGAGAGGAAGAAATAGACGCGAAAATCACTTGATTCGGACAAGAATTGAGTAAGTTATGGAGTTTTGAAGATTTGTAAGAGGAAAGTGTAAAAATGGTGTTTGTTGTTGAAGATGAATGCTGAAAAACTAGTTTTTTAACCCGTGCACTGCACGAGTGGTAACGTAGAGTATTAATCTAAGTAGATCTTAAATATATAGCATGTGGAGTGAAGATTTAAGTTTAATTCATTAGTACTTGTTCACTCTAGATGACACTTTTGAAAAGTAAAGGTATACGAAGTATCTCGTAATTTTATTTATTGTACTTTTATGATTTTTTTTCTTTTCATCTGTTAAATTATGTGAGTTTTAAAAGATACTTAATGTTATTATTTTGCCTTCTTATATATTAATTATATTCATCTTATTAATTATATCACAAATTTGTTTTAAGGGAAACTTAGTGTTAGAAAAGTTATTATAAAATCTGATTAAATAGTCCTCTTTAGCTATCTTTCCTGAAAGGTTGTTACTTTTTTATGTATATGATTTACTCAATAATTTCAGCCATGTTAATAAATTTTTTGTAATAATTTCAGCCATGTTAATTACTTTACAATTAATTATTAATCTGAGTACAATTTACATCCTTCTATAATAAATAAAATAAAAATCATGAAGGAGTCAAATTGATGGTAAATGGTGTAAAAATTGCCAGAATTATTAATATCTTTTATTTTATATTATTAAAAAAGACATAAAGTTGTAAAAATTTAATTTCTAATATTTGATTTTAAAATGATCATTTCATGAAATGTTTATATTACGCGAAAGTGGTAATTAGGCCCCTTAACTTTGTTCAGTTGTGAAATTAGGCCCCATAAGTTTTATTTGGAGCAATCAAGCCCCTTAAGTTTCACCAAAAGTGAAATTCAACCCCATTTTCATAATTTTCACCAAATTCTTTTATTAAAATCACTTTTAATACAATTTATCAAATATAAAATATTTTATTTTATAGTTTTAGAACTTTTATATTTATATTATATATTGAGAATTGTTTTATTTTTGAATTTTATAGTGTATAGACAATTTACTAAATATGTATATAAAAGTGTTCTTCAATGATTAATAAATTATGTAGAAATTCGCAAAGTTGTAATTAGTAATTTTTAGTTATTTAATAAATTGTTTAATACTAATATAAAATATTTTTAATTAAAATTCTTGTGAAAATTTAAAAAATGGAGTTGAATTTCACTTTTGGTTAAATTTAAGGGGCTTAATTGCTCCAAATAAAACTTATGGGGCTTAATTTCACAATTGAACAGAGCTAGGGGGCTTAATTACCACTTTCGCGGTTTATATTTCTTGCTTAACTTTGAATTTTGATTTTGTGGTGACTCTTACTCTTACTGCACGGGTGGTAACAAAATAGCTCATTTATTAATTAGAGCTTACATATAATTGTTTTTTGGAGTGAAAGTGTAAGGTTCGTTTATTAGAGAAAGTGCAATTAAAGAACTTTATATAAGGTTCTTCCTATACCAAGTCATTTTTCACTAATTTTTAAAATCAAGAACTTTATCTTTAATGGAATTTTGTTCTTGATATAAGGTTTTTCCTATACCAAGTCATTCTTCCTATACCAATGAGCTTATTTTTTTTTTTTTTTAAATTGAGTGAGCTTTGACAAATTTCGTTGGTTCTTTTTTTCCCCTTTTTTTAGCTTATTAATTGAGAAAATTATATGGAAAGATAAAGTTACTAAAGATTTTATTGACCATAAATTCTCATTTAAGTCGGGTCTAGTATCATATCGTTTATACATATGGGGTTTTTCTAACGTGTGCCCTAAACACATTTAAGAAGTTATAAAAGGAAAGATTTTCAGGATAATTTCATTAAAAATGGCAATAATGAGTTCATCTCTAAATTTATCATGAAATTATGCTGAGAATCTTTCCTTTTATGGCTTCTTAATGTGTGCCCTTAGGGCACAAGTTAGAAAAACCCATATATATAAGATAAATATACTATTTTTACTTTGCATTCTTATATACACAAGTGGTATATACTTGATCAGTCGTAAACTTAAGACGGATAATACGGTCTTAAGAGGGACTTAGTGGTAGTTGGCCTGATTTATTACTCTCGCAATTTACCATATTTATCTATATTAGCCTATTTGACTTTTTCACAATTTGCATTTGTATTTCAAAGTAATAAGGGATGCTCATATAATCTCGGTTACCATGATTGCATAGGATCTGTATCCAAATATGGAGTAATATCTTTGCCAAAAAAAAGTAAAAAAAGAAAATTTAATCATTCTAAAGCTCCGTTTGGTAAGGCATTTTAGGTACCTGATTTGGTCAAAGTAGCTTATTTGACCAAACTTTCAGGTACCGTATCTTTTTGTAAGCGTTTGACAAATAACTTATTTAACCAAATTAGTTACCTGAAATAAAATGCTACCTAGAGTAGCATTTGAGATTTCATGTACCTGATTTGGTTTGATTTTCCGTTTTTACCCTTTAAATCTATTCTATTAAATATCATCAAAATCAGTTACCTTTTTAGTTAGTTTGCCAAACATTTTTTTATATAATCAGCTACCTTATCAGCTCCTAATTTTCAGCTACATTTTCAGGTTTCATTTAGCTTTTCAGTTACCAGGTACCTTTTCAGGTTTCCGCTACATTTTCAGTTCGTTTTACCAAACAGAGCCTAACTCTAATTTTGATGGTAAATCAATTTTGGAAGTGTATTTTCTTGTATTTTTAGAAGACGTATAATTTACTCTTATCTTTTCTACGGTATGTATATAACTATATATGGTCAAGTTTAAATTATCGAATATGCTTCTAAGCTAAAGAAAATACTGAATGTATCATAATCCCGATTTTTATATTGTTATATTACTCCCTCCGTTCTAATCATTACCTTAAAAAAAATGATTAGATATGCTTCAAGTTTTATGATTTTTTAAAAATTTGACATTTCTATGAGGTGTTATGGGTGTTATGATTTGGAATAGTTATATGCTCCGTATTTATTTATCTGTAAATATTGGTTTATAATTCTTAAATTCTTAATATTGTTTGTTATAGTTAGGTGATTTGGCCGACATTTAAGGTAAAATAACTTTATTTCCTAATAGAATGGGATCCTCCCATATAAAATGGCAATGAAAAGATAATTATTAAGTGGAAAGGAATCTTTAGGCAAGTGCATTTTATTTCCAAATTGAAAATAATCTTCAAATCACACTGATATTGGAGATATACCTGCCATATTTTATGCAAATTAACAACTTGCCTTTTTACATGGATTAATTTATTAATAGTAATTAATAATTAACAATTTAATAAATTCGACAAATTAACAAAATATCCTGGAGATGCCACGTGGCAACGTATAAGGCAACTGGTTGTTGCTTTAATATAATATAT